>NW_027456561.1:0-16664 GCF_040206685.1 Ascaphus truei | reverse complement strand
TAACCCTCTCCTGCCCCAGGCTCTCACAGGTAACGCTCTCCTGCCCCAGCCTCTCACAGGTAAAGCTCTCCTGCCCCAGCCTCTCACAGGTAACCCTCTCCTGCCCCAGCCTCTCACAGGTAACCCTCTCCTGCCCCAGCCTCTCCCAGGTAAAACTCTCCTGCCCCAGCCTCTCACAGGTAACCCTCTCCTGCCCCAGCCTCTCACAGGTAACCCTCTCCTGCCCCAGCCTCTCACAGGTAACGCTCTCCTGCCCCAGCCTCTCACAGGTAACGCTCTCCTGCCCCAGCCTCTCACAGGTAACCCTGTCCTGCCCAGCCTCTCACAGGTAACCCTCTCCTGCCCCAGCCTCTCCCAGGTAACGCTCTCCTGCCACAGCCTCTCCCAGGTAACGCTCTCCTGCCCCAGCCTCTCCCAGGTAACGCTCTCCTGCCCCAGCCTCTCACAGGTAACGCTCTCCTGCCCCAGCCTCTCCCAGGTAACTCTCTCCTGCACCAGTCTCACCCAGGTAACCCTCTCCTGCCCCAGCCTCTCCCAGGTAACGCTCTCCTGCCCCAGCCTCTCACAGGTAACTCTCTCCTGCCCAAGCCTCTCCCAGGTAACCCTCTCCTGCCCCAGCCTCTCACATGTAATGCTCTCCTGCCCCAGCCTCTCACAGGTAATGCTCTCCTGCCCCAGCCTCACAGGTAACGCTCTCCTGCCCCAGCCTCTCACAGGTAACGCTCTCCTGCCCCAGCCTCTCCCAAGTAACGCTCTCCTGCCCCAGCCTCTCCCAGGTAACGCTCTCCTGCCCCAGCCTCTCACAGGTAACCCTCTCCTGCCCCAGCCTCTCACAGGTAACTCTCTCCTGCCCCAGCCTCTCACAGGTAACCCTCTCCTGCCCCAGCCTCTCACAGGTAACGCTCTCCTGTCCCAGCCTCTCCCAAGTAACGCTCTCCTGCCCCAGCCTCTCCCAGGTAACGCTCTCCTGCCCCAGCCTCTCCCAGGTAACTCTCTCCTGCCCCAGCCTCTCACAGGTAACGCTCTCCTGCCCCAGCCTCTCACAGGTAACCCTCTCCTGCCCCAGTCTCTCCCAGGTAATGCTCTCCTGCCCCAGCCTCTCCCAGGTAACTCTCCTGCCCCAGCCTCTCACAGGTAACCCTCTCCTGCCCCAGCCTCTCACAGGTAACCCTCTCCTGCCCAGCCTCTCACAGGTAACCCTCTCCTGCCCCAGCCTCTCCCAGGTAACGCTCTCCTGCCCCAGCCTCTCACAGGTAACTCTTTCCTGCCCCAGCCTCTCACAGGTAACCCTCTCCTGCCCCAGCCTCTCACAGGTAACCCTCTCCTGCCCCAGCCTCTCACAGGTAACCCTCTCCTGCCCAGCCTCTCACAGGTAACGCTCTCCTGCCCCAGCCTCTCACAGGTAACGCTCTCCTGCCCCAGCCTCTCACAGGTAACCCTGTCCTGCCCAGCCTCTCACAGGTAACCCTCTCCTGCCCCAGCCTCTCCCAGGTAACGCTCTCCTGCCCCAGCCTCTCACAGGTAACTCTCTCCTGCCCCAGCCTCTCACAGGTAACCCTCTCCTGCCCCAGCCTCTCACAGGTAACCCTCTCCTGCCCAGCCTCTCACAGGTAACCCTCTCCTGCCCCAGCCTCTCTCAGGTAACGCTCTCCTGCCCCAGTATCTCCCAGGTAACGCTCTCCTGCCCCAGCCTCTCCCAGGTAACGCTCTCCTGCCCCAGCCATTTTGATACATATATATATTTTGTGGGGGCTCAGGGGTTCCCAAAAAGAGCTTGCTGGGGTTCTGTGTTTTGTTAACCCATTCTCAGCTGTTCCAGCTGGTGGAGGTTAGTGGCTCCTCCTTCCCAGGTTTTAAGCCCGCCCTGCCCCTCCCCGCCCCTCCCTGCCCACCCTGCCCCTCCCTGCCTCGCCCCTCCCCACCCTACCCCTCCCCGCCCCTCCCCACTTCCCTAGTTTGCAGGTGCCTCCTTCTGCTGGATATAGACCCACTGTGGTCTGTCTCCCCCTAATAGAGGTAAATGAGAATTTGAATCCTAATAGAGGTATATTAGTATTTTATCTGGTAGTGTTAGGACTTGCGAACAGGTGTCTGCCTTGTCGTGGCTCGCAAGCTTACACTATACAGCACATATATATGTATATATTGTGACATAGTCCAAAGATGTTAGGCAGCTTTCTGCCCCGTTTTAGGTCAGAACGTGCAGGAATAGTTAAAAATGATCCATTCCACAGCTTCCCATTAACTCAGGCAGCTGGATGGAAAATCCAGACCACAGATTACAATGGCTCTAGTTCTCCCTCACCTGCTCTTCTAATCACATGCACAGGTATTTAGAGCAGAGAGGTTTGCATTTCAGTCTCTCTCCTTAGAGCCTGGAGGCTGGGGGTATCGCTGCTCCCCTGTTTCCAGTTTCGGGGTGGACGGCCCCTCCAAGTATCACAGTACCAAAGGATTTGCCTGGACACTTGGGACCGTGTTCCCACCACGAACAGATAAGACAAAACAAATGTTTATTGCTGTTGCTAAAAGACTGTGCTGTATCTAGTGACCCTAAATGAGAGGGCATTGTTTTAAGCTGGGGAACCAGGTTAGTTGGCCCAGTTAGTTTGCAGTTAGAGGCTGATTCTGATGTGTAGTTAGTTCCCTGAAAGTTATAGGATTTCTTTATATGTGTAGCCAGGTCCCCCGAGGTTGCTGCTGGGGCCCCAGGAACATTCACCGCGGCTTGCAGAGCAGGGCGCCACCATTGAGAAGTGGTTGCGTATGCGCATGGGTTAGGAGCGACGGGAGGAGTCTAGGGAGTTCGCGCATGTGCAGTGGAGAGCCAGACAAAGCCCGCGAAGCCCTAGCAAATGACAGGAGGGTTCTGTAAGGGGACTTCAAGTCCCATGAGCCTCTGGAGCGGTCTCATGACGCCAGGGAGCGAATAGGGCTGCAGGAACCCTATGCTGCAACAAAAAGATACAGTTCGCGGGCTGGATTACGTCAGAGTTGGCGACAGGAGCAGCTAGGGGAAGGAGGTAGGGTGCAGGAGTCAGTGACTCCCGGCACTAGGCCTGTACTCCCATAGGCCCCAGACAGCCCTGAGTCATCCTAGCTGAGTGTGGTAGGGACAGGCCCTAGGTTAGGGACCCTGCCCTCATAGAGTGTTAGTAGCGAACGAGCATACTGATTGGTTGCTGAGAGAGAGAGAGAGCTAGACTATCGTTACGGAGGCCCAGCAAGGAGTTACTGCGGTCTGCGGAGTTCAGCCCGTTTTCTCACCAAAGTACAGACGGCGTGGAGAAGCAGTGATATTATCCACGCCGGAATTCACCCAGCATCAGAGGACCCCCAGGCTATCCAACCCCAGTGGTATAGCGGCACCCGTGGCTGGAGCCCGGGCAGGTAACTCATCACATCACGTGCACCAACAAGGCCTATCACCAGACATAGTGGCTGCGCAGTCACACACATACACACACGCTGGTATATGACTTGGGGATGCGAGACTGTGGGTGGGGTTCACCGGACTTTGGGTGGGATCATTGTGTTGGGATGGTAGCGTCCGTTGTGTCGCCCAAGCGGTAGCGTCCGCCGTGACGCATAAAGTGTGGCCGGCACCTTGGTGCCAGTTTGCGTTAGCGTTCGGGGAGAAGTCGAGTCAGGTTGCCCTTAGAGAGGGACACCTGTTGCTATAGGTTGATGTTATATGTTCTAGGCACGTTAGTAAAGATATTAGTTCTTATCCAATCAGTTGTATGTGGTTATTGGGTATTGTCCTGCGAGGAACCACTCCCCCTCTGGTGGGAGCCATCGCAGGTGGAGGCGCTGCACCGTTATAATTGAGATCACTAGTAGATTGCCGCAGGTTCCCCGTGGCGGAAGCTCAGCCCTCCTGTGAGCCAACAGGTAATGCACCACACCTATGGTAACATCGTATGTTCCCTTGCACCCCACACTGTATCTGCGATTGGGGGGGGGGGGGGGAAACCCGTTACATATGATTTGGTTTTTATTTCTTAAAAGTGACACTGTGTGAAGTGCTATCACATTGATATAAGTGAACCACTGAATGAAAGTATCTGAGTACCTCTAACCTACACATGTTAAAGCTGCAGTACCTTACTTGGATGAAAATAAAGCAGGCAGAAGCCTGAGTTAAGCAATATAATACTTTGCATGATCCTGTTTGTTGTATAATTAACCCTAGAAGACTGTGTCGGGAAGAACCCAGAAAGACGTCAGCGCTACAAAAGAGGGGCGTTTGTCACATATGGTGGAGAATGCGGGCAGACACTAAAAAGTCTGTGGGTTTGCAAATAAATGCGGGGGTTTAAAATGGCCGCCCAGCCGAAGCTAAAGTACAGATGCTATGAGTGAAGTTTGTCCCACTGTGTATAACCAGTTGTGCTTCCAGCATACACAGAGAATGTGCGAGGTGTGGATGCAATAGCACCCTGAACCCAAACAGAGAAAAAAAAATTTTGGTTTTCTGAAGAAAGTGGAAATTGCATCTAGCAAGTGCTGTTGGTAAAGCTAATGCCTTTTGCTGAAGTGAGTGAATTTGCAGCTAGCAAGTGCTGTATGCAAGTTGCTGAAGTGAGTGAAATTGCAGCGAGCAAATTGTCCCTGCCGGGTTTCTAAAATGGCCGACGTGAAATGTTTGTTTTGTAATGTACATAATCATGAAAAACAGTGTCCCTTCAGGCCATACGACGATGATGATGATGATGATGATGATGATTCGTATGTGGCCCCTGGAAGAGAGCCGTACCTACAGATGAATTTAGTATGCTGGGCCTGTCATAAAGTAGGTCAGATGGAAGATGTGTGCCCCAAAATTCTCAAAGACAAACAGCTGCAAAAGCAAGCAACGCCCTATGAGTGCAAGCAAAATGTGGAAGCTACCAGTGAGTGTGTGCCCAGTACCACTGATATATCTGGAGCTAATAAAGCAAAGAGAAATAAGAAGAAAAAGAAAACTGTTCCTCAAGTTACAGGGGAAGTGACCGAGCCACTTGAACCTGCGCTGTCAGGACATGAGTCAGAAAGGCGCCGAGATGTGCTGCAGACCGGAGCGACCGGCAGAATTGTCACGGGAACAGTGGCAAAGGAAAAGGAGGAACAAAGGGAAGCTGAATCCTTAAACCAGGATAAAGAGGCTTTGGTTTCTGCACTCCAAGCTGCCCACCATAATTATGAAGTCCTGTGGCAGGATTTGGTGAAGGAGCGAGAATGTTGGAAGAAGGAACGAGAATGTTGGATGAAGGAGCAAGAAGCGAACGCCGAGTTACAGAGGTGTATACTTCCAGCTTTACAGGAGTACGAGGCTTTGAAGAAAACAGAGTCTCTCTTACGGAGTGAGCTGGAAGAGGCGACGACTAGGCTGGAAAAGGCCAACACCGTAATTGCTATCCTAAAACAGAAATACGGGAAAGCTCTACAAGAGGTTCACGCGCTCAGCACAGAGGTGCAAAACTCACGCCTGGAGGGCCACTGTCTGAACGCAGAGCTGGGAAGGTTGAAGCAAACCCATGAGATTGCCCTGTGTGATTTAGAGACTGTAAAGCAAGAAAATGAGAGTCTGAAAATGAAAAATTCAGATTTGACTGAACGAGCAGAAAAAGTGAAGAAACAGTTGACTCAGGAAAAATTAGAAGTGCAGGAAGCACTACAGAATGCATTGATGCACACTCAGAGCCAGCACCAGGAAGAAATGGAGGCTCTGAGAAAAGAATTGCGAGATGTATGCACAAAACAGAATTCTCTTGCGGAGGAACTTAATGTATTGAAAAAGGAGAAAAGCATTTGAATAATTCAGAAGCACTGCAAAGCTCTTATCCAAGGAAGAAGGGAAAGAGAAAATTATCGGCGTAAACGCGCTGCAACTATCATCCTACAGGCCGCCTACAGAGGGATGAAAATTCGTCAGTTTAATCGCCGGAATAAAGCAGCCTGTGTTCTTCAATCATTCTACCGTGCCCGCATGGTACGAAACAGGTTCCTCATTATGAAAGGAGCAACTATAAAAATCCAGTCTCTGACTAGGATGACACAGAACAGGATTCGCTATCAAACCCTGAGAAATTCGTCACTGGTTCTCCAGCGGTACTTCCGCCTGAATAAATGTAGGCCTCAGTAAAGAGAGGCCCAAGACTACATGCCTGCCGACTGCAAAGGTAAAATGCCACAGGGTACAGCCAGAGTTAGTGAGAGCCCCATCAAGGTGAAGGTGCTCCAGGTAATCAGTGCTTCATCTTCTAAGTACCATATAATTGCCCCAAAGGGAAAATTCCAAATCTCTGAGAGTGATGGTCGTGAGAAAATACATGGCAGTAAGAAGTACCATAAAGGTTCAAAGGTTGCAAAGCAAAAGCGACGAAGGTCAACGCTGGCCTTGAATTTTTCCGGATCTCGCCACTCTGGGCCACAATATAAAGACAAAGACTATCCAGCCCCAGAGTTCCGTCAGAAGCTAAAGAAACAGTCCATTCATTTGCAGGTTGCAGCGGGTGTTGAAATGAAGTCAGGGGATGTAATGGACTGGAAGTCAAGAAAAAAAAAAGGAAAAATGTTTGGGAACTGACCGATTTTTATGTTATACGAGTGGACTATGTCACTTAACTTTGCAAATAAGCTAGTGTAGTTATGCTATATTAGATCTCTAGAATAAGCATTTTGAAATATTGCAATGTTATTTTTTCTCTTCATTGAAAATGTAGGTAAAACTACAAATTAATATACAGGGTTGATGGCCCTTAAGATTACAAGGCTGTAGTTTAAAAAAAAATTTTTTTAAAAATGCCCTTTTCGGTTGGTAAATATATAATGAGGTTCATATTCTAGAGTAGAAAAACCCAGGGAGGTAATAGAAACTGTCTGGTTTTGTGAGTATATTTATATTTAGCATATCCTGTGTTGTAAGAATGTGTGCTAGACATTTATTTTTCAAAATAGTTCCCTAATATAGAGCAACAAAATATGGTTGCCAAGTATAGTCTCTTATTACAAAAACTATTGTCCATAATTGCCGTGGAAAAAAAAAAAGTTAATATTCGTGTCGTGAATGTTTAATATTGTACTGGGGAGTTAGCTTAAGTATTTCAGGTAGGACGCTCACCCCAGTGAGGTCCATGGCCGCTCACCCCAGTAGGTGTGAGCTGGGGAGGGGGATATGTGACATAGTCCAAAGATGTTAGGCAGCTTTCTGCCCCGTTTTAGGTCAGAAAGTGCAGGAATAGTTAAAAATGATCCATTCCACAGCTTCACATTAACTCAGACTGCTGGATGGAAAATCCAGACCACAGATTACAATGGGTCTAGTTCTCCCTCACCTGCTCTTCTAATCACTTGCACAGGTATTTAGAGCAGAGAGGTTTTGCATTTCAGTCTCTCTCCTTAGAGCCTGGAGGCTGGGGGTATCGCTGCTCCCCTGTTTCCAGTTTCGGGGTGGACGGCCCCTCCAAGTATCACAGTACCAGAGGATTTGCCTGGACACTTGGGACCGTGTTCCCACCACGAACAGATAAGACAAAACAAATGTTTATTGCTGTTGCTAAAAGACTGTGCTGTATCTAGTGACCCTAAATGAGAGGGCATTGTTTTAAGCTGGGGAACCAGGTTAGTTGGCCCAGTTAGTTTGCAGTTAGAGGCTGATTCTGGTGTGTAGTTAGTTCCCTGAAAGGGATAGGATTTCTTTATATGATTTGGTTTTTATTTCTTAAAAGTGACACTGTGTGAAGTGCTATGACACTGATATAAGTGAACCACTGAATGAAAGTATCTGAGTGCCTCTAACCTACACATGTTAAAGCTGCAGTCCCTTACTTGGATGAAAATAAAGCAGGCAGAAGCCTGAGTTAAGCAATGTAATACTTTGCATGATCCTGTTTGTTATATAATTAACCCTAGAAGACTGTGTCGGGAAGAACCCAGACAGACGTCAGCGTTACAAAAGAGGGGCGTTTGTCACAATATACATTATATACATGTATATAAGTGTCTGCCTTGTCGTGGCTCGCAAGTTTACACTATACAGCACATATATATGTATATTATTCTGAAGCTAGGGTCACGTGTGATGTGTGAATAGCCCCAGATAGCATTAACTCAGCTCCATTTTTAAATCACTCCAAGTCCTATAATATTTCCTCCACTTTATTGGGAAAAGCAGCAGAATACAGGTTCTTGTGAATGGTGTGTAGTAGTGATTTATAGTTGGAAACAGGTAAAAAGAAATGACCTCACCGATGGAGATTACATAGAAGGGCGCTGTACTCACTGTCTCCAGGGTGGAAAAGGAAGTGAGGGGCAGTGTGGGTAAAGGGAATAGTCTCGGGACAAACTATCCTGAACCAACAGGAGGGGGGCAGACTAGCCCATTCTGGTGAGGATCTCAGAGGCTGCAGTAACAGCTCACTGATTTCGTGCCCAGAGGCAAGAAATGCAACATTGTTACATGTCACACAGGCACAGTATGTGTGTGCAAACTCTGTGCAGCTGAAAATAAAACTGACAGGCAGAACTGCAAGGAAAGAAGGGGGGGTGAAACAGAAGTGCAGTTCGTGTTCCATGACACTCCCCGTCTGGTATCTGGAGATACCACTATATAACAGACTATGTGGAACATATGTGCAATGCATAACAAAGATAACATCACATTCTCAAATAATGAAAGAGTCCATTTCCACATAGCGATGTGACACCGGCCGGTATCACTGGTATCAAGGTCCCTTGGCCAAGGTTCTTTGGCAAAGGATGCAGGGTGGATGCACAGCTCCAGATTTGCTGGTTGCACCACAATGTCTTTGTGTAAAAGTCTCTGGCACTGTTTCCTTTTAGCCTTGTGAGAGAACAGTCCTTTTGTCTCTGTAGTTTTACCAACAGAGTGTATCCCCTTGTAGGTATGCCAGTCGTGGTAGCTTGTTGCCCTATCACCTGGCGTTCGGCAGAAGGAGATGGCTTTTGGCTCCTGGCGGAAGCGGAACAACACTCCTGGAAGACTGGTTGTCGTGTCTAGTCCAGTAGAAAGGGCGTCGTTCAGGGAATCTCCCTGGAACTGAGCGCTGGGGCTGAACACTACCCGGATTTGATCGGGTTCCTGAGGGTGATAGGCCCCAGATGATTGGAGGTACCGGCATTCTTCACCTTCCTTCATTAGAGGTGCTGGCTTTGCATGGCCGGTAAGGCATAGCTTCTGGATGAAGGCCACAAAGTTGTTTTTGGTCTCTGGTTCCCTTTGTAGGTCGCAGAGGTGCGAAGTGAACCTAGAGATGGCATGTTCTCCATTGTTTGGGAAGCGCCTTCTTGGTGAACGGAATGGTAGCGGGTTCACCCAACTGCCAGGTCCGTTTCTGACAAGCTCCTTGACCGTTGACATCAGGAATTCTCCATCTCCTATCAATGGTGTTTGCTTGTCGTCGTCCTTTGTGGTCTGGAACGTTGTGCACCCTAAGTCATTGGTGCATCCCTCTTGCAAGAGAACATTTCCACGTATTTTGGTTAAACGCTTTTGTGTCTCTTTGTTAACTGCCATCGGGAGGTTATTTTCTCCCTGGACGTAACGAAGAACAGTCTCTTTTGACCTAGTAAATCCCTTTATGAAATGTCTCTGTGGCTGTCTCTTTTTAGACGTGTGAGAGGACAGTCTTTTTGACCCTGTGGCTTCACCTGTAGGGCGCAATCTCTTGCGGTTATGCCAGCCGTGACAGCTGGCTGCTTTATCGCTGGACACTCTGTGGAGAGGAACGACTGTACGTCCTAGCCGTGCCATTGCTCGCGAGAGCATCGTCCGATTGTTTATTATCTTTTGGATGACCCCTGTGTCGGTCACCTTTGGGAGGTCACTTTCTTCCTTCAGTGGAGTCAACTCGTCATCCTTGGTTATCTGAACCGCTAAGCATCCTAGGACATTGTCACATCCCACCGATGCAAGGATGTTTTTGTTGACCTCAGAGCTATGACCTTGTCTTTTCTCTTCACTTGGCCCTTCGGTCACTTGGAGATGGCCAAGACATGGTTCAGAGAGAGATGTGTGTCCGCATTCTGTTACTACCGTTCTGCGGGCGTCAACATAGTCTTGCCCGTGCTCTTTGTCGGTGCACGCGTTGCCCACTATCACCCATCCTAGGTCAAGTCTTTGGGCGTATGGCGCGTTGTGGGGTCCGTTATGCTGTTTACGGACTTTTATGTACCCTCATGATGTCCCTGCCGAGCAGCAGCAAGATCTTGGCGCCTTGTTCCACCGGCCGGATGTGGTTGGCTATTCCTTTGAGTTGGGGGTAATGGAGTGCCACGTCTGGTGTGGGTATCTCGTCCCTGTTTGTGGCCATGTGGTTGCACTTGATGAGTGTGGGAAGGGGCATGTTCACTTTGCCGTCTATTGAGCATATGGTGTAGCCATTCACTCTTCTCCCTGTGATCTCCATTCGCCCTGCGCACGTTCTGAGAGTGTAAGGAGAAGCACTGTCTTGTATGTTAAACATGTCAAAGAACTCTGACCTGACCAGCGATCGGTTGCTCTGGTCGTCGAGGATTGCGTACATCCGAATAGCCTTCTCAGGTTGTCCCTGGGGGTGCACTGCAACGAGGCATATTTTGGAGCAGGACATTTTGTCACCTTCTTTTCCGCAAACCTCAGTGCGCTGAGATGTGACGGATGTTGACTCTCCTTCTTCTTTCTCCCCGCCATGCTCCGCTACGGAGGATGGGTTCTTGAGTTGGTGGAGTGTCAGCGCCTCTGGGTGTAACGCTGTCACGTGCTTGTCACTTTCGCACACTGTGCATTTGATCTCTTCTTTACAGTCCCTGGCTAGGTGAGTCGTGGAACCGCAGCACCTGAAGCAAACTCTGAATTCTCCAAGTAACCTCTTGCGTTTCTCTAGGAACTTCATCCTGAACCCAAAGCACTTGTTGAGTGGGTGTGGCTTCTTGTGTATGGGACATTCCCTGTTTGGGTCCCTTGGTTCCTTGTCTCCGGCGACCGACTGATCGGGAGTAGTTTGGGTCGTGGGAGGCACGTCCGTCCTGCGGGCCGAGATGGGTGTTTGGGTGTTACCATATCTCGTCGCTGGTCTCTCGTTCCTCAGACTGCTTGCACTGTATGTGGTTTGCGCACCTAAGATGAAACTGGGGTCGTTCCTTGTCCTGGCTGCTTCGCGAATGAAGCTCAAGAAAACTGAGAATGGGGGGTAGACGACTTGTTTCTCCCTTTTGTATTTGGAGCCTTGTGAAATCCATTTTTCTTGGAGGTTGAAGGGTAGCTTCTCCAGGATGGGTCTCACTCCACGAGCTGAGTCTAGGACGTTGAGACCTATTAAGGAGTGGTCTTTCCTTACGAACTCCAGTTCTTGCAGCAGGTCCCCGAGCTCTCGTAACTTCGAGTAGTCTTTAGTTGTGATCTTGGGGAAGCTGTCGACTCTTTTGAAGAGCGAATCCTCGACTGCTTCAGGGCTGCCGTAGGACTCTTGTAGCCTTTCCCACACTAGGTCAAGACCTACTTGGGGTTGGTGCGCGTTTGCCGCCCGCAGTCTATTCGCGTGCTCTCTGGATTCGTTCCCCAGGAACTTGAATAGCAGCTTGAGCTCTTCCCTCGCTGAGAAGTCCAAGCTGTTGATTGTGTCTTTGAACGTGAACTTCCACGTCCGGTAGTTCTCAGGGCGGTCGTCGAAGCTGGTGAGTCCTGCTTGCACCAGGTCACGCCGGATCATGTACTTGACTATGTCTGTCAGGCCTGAGGCATC
Organism: Ascaphus truei; assembly: GCF_040206685.1. NCBI lineage: Eukaryota > Metazoa > Chordata > Amphibia > Anura > Ascaphidae > Ascaphus > Ascaphus truei. Next base: position 4,938 of record NW_027456561.1, on the reverse strand, counting down.
GGCGTGTTTGTCCCGTTCTGAGGTAGTTGCTGGGAGGGTCTGTGCGGTCGCCTCTTCCTTGGCGTGGACGCGTGATGGCTGCTGGCCAGTGTGAGGGGCTGTTTTCTCCCGCGTGGGTGTACCTGGATTGCGAGCCTGTTGTGATGCATCCGTGTGCGCGCTGGCGTGTGGATCACTGGTGCGGCTGTGGCTATCCCAGGCAGCATGTACCATTGAAGGAACAGCATCTTCTCCTCGTGGGCCTAGAAAGTCTTCCGAGTCTGTGGAGTCACTCCATCCGTGTTGAGATGGTGCGCTGGTGTTTACACTGAAGAGGCTCCTTACGTAGTCTTCAGTGCGTTGGGCTGGATCCTCTGACGCTATCCTGCCGTCCTGTCTCGCGGTTGCTTCTAGGACTTCAGCTTGGGCTATGGCGGCGGCGGCTTCCTTCTCTTGGTTTAGGGCCTCTAGGTTGACGTCCACCTCTGCCTTCTTCCGTGCAGCTGTGGCAGTGGCTGCAGCGGCGGTGGCAGCGGCGGTGGCAGTGGCTGTCTGCTCCTCCTCTTCCAAGCGGGCCCTTTCTAGTTTCATGACTGCCTCTTTCTGAGCGTATGCGGCCCTGGCACGTGCGGCCTCTGCGGTGGCTCGCGCCTTGGTGGCGTTTGCGCTTGACGCGTGAGATTGCGCTGATCTTGCTGACCTTGATGAGTGCCTTGATGTGCTGGAGCGCTGCGACGCGGTCTCCAGGAGGAGCTCTTTTCCCACGCTTTGCGCATCTGTGATGGCGGCCCGCACGCGGCTGTCACGTGCAAGATCAATGTTGTTTTGTAAGTCTCTTTCTTGCAGGCTTTCGCCGGTGTTGGCTCTGGTCAAGTAGGTGATGTATGTCTCTGACAGCCCTTGGTAGCACGAGTGGTTAGACTTTATTTGAATAATTGCCTGTGCGAGCTGTTGTGCGTTATCGCCAATGCTAACAACATTGCGTAACTCTAGTGTGGTTCTTTCCCAGGCCTTTTCTGATTTAGCGCGGTGCGCTCCAATGTCAATCTCATATTTTTCGCGGGCCTTTTGTGTCAGTGTGACTGTCCGTTTAGGCCTTGCGCCTGTTGCAGTTGCGCAGCAGTCTCTGTGTCTGAGTGCCCACTCTCCTGCGTGATATCTGGTGAGGCTCTGAGTTCTGCCATGCTGTAGGTGTGTGTAGGCCTTTAGCCAGTGCGTGTGGCGTGCGGTGTTTTACCTGTGTCACCGATGGGCGACTGTCTCAGATGATGCCGAGCGGTGTCCTGCCGCGTGCAGCGTAGGGGTAGCTGTACTCACAGGTGTCCGGTGGCTCTGACCCGTGTCCTGGCGGGTGTCCGGTAGCGGGGCCCTTGATGGCGCTAGCCGTGGGGACGTGCGCAGGGGTAGGTGAGATGGTGGCTCCTCACTATGGGGCTGTGCAGGGGGTGAACTCAGACAGAGAAAGGCATTAGGTTTGTGTGTAAGGTGCACTGTCAGTCTGCAAAGCTGCTGCCTTGTGTGCAGTTGGAGCTACTTGCTGCTTTTTCAGTCTGCAGAGACTGCTCTGTGTTCTTATTAGCAATGTAAAGCTGCTCACTGTCTTTGCATAAAGCTGTAGTTGTTTGCTGTATAGAGAGAGGCTGGTGTCTCTGTGTAGCAATGTGGAGCAGTATGCTTGTACAGTGGTGGTGAGAGACTGCTGTTTATTTGCTGTGTAAGCTGCTTGCTTGTTTCTTTAGCATAAAGGCTGTGGGTGGCAGCTCCTCTGTGTGTGTCCCCAGGGCACACGGTCTTCTTTTTACTATTCTGAAGCGAGGGTCACGTGTGATGTGTGAATAGCCCCAGATAGCATTAACTGAGCTCCCTTTCCAAATCACTCCAAGTCCTATAATATTTCCTCCACTTTATTGGGAAAAGCAGCAGAATACAGATACTTGTGGATGGTATGTAGTGGTGATTTATAGTTGGAAACAGGTAAAAAGAAATGACCTCACCGAGGGAGATTACATAGAAGGGTGCTGTACTCACTGTCTCCAGGGTGGAAAAGGAAGTGAGGGGCAGCGTGGGTAAAGGGAATAGTCTCGGGACAAACTATCCTGAACCAACAGGAGGGGGGGCAGACTAGCCCATTCTGGTGAGGATCTCAGAGGCTGCAGTAGCAGCTCACTGATTTCGTGCCCAGAGGCAAGAAATGCAACATTGTTACATGTCACACAGGCACAGTATGTGTGTGCAAACTCTGCAGCTGAAATAAAACTGACAGGCAGAACTGCAAGGAAAGAAGGGGGGGGGGGTGAAACAGAAGTGCAGTTCGTGTTCCATGACATATATATTACATTATATACATGTATCTGTCTTGTCGTGGCTCGCAAGCTTACACTATACAGCACATATATATATATATGTATATATACATTATATACATGTATGTAACGGGTTTCCCCCCCCCCAATCGCAGATTTATACTGTGTGGGTGCAGGGAACATATATTGTTACTCCATGTGGTGCATAACCTGTTGGCTCACAGGAGGGCTGAGCTTCCGCCACGGGGAACCTGGGGCAATTATACTATGGACAACTTACTTATAACGATGCAGCGCCTCCACCTGCGATGGCTCCCACCAGAGGGGGAGTGGGGAGTGGTTCCTCGCAGGACAATCAATAAACACATAGACAATGATTATATTAACTAATACCTTTACTAACCAGCCATATAACATATCACACAATACCTTTATATAACCTGTGTCCCTCTCTAGAGGAGACACCTACTGCGTCGCGCAGGACTCTTCCCCAACACCAAGTGATCCAGCCAGTGTCAAAGAAACCCCCCCCAATGTCCCGCACTCTTGCAGAGAGTCAATGGGTGACTGCGCAGTCACAGTTAAGCTAAGGGCCCGGTGGTGCACTTATGTATCAGATACCTGCCGAGCACTCCGGTACTCGGATCAGCAACTGGCTTCCAACCGAACTCCTGGCACGCGTGGACCGCCAGGGCGGTCCCACTCCGGAATAGTCTCTGCGGACCCCAACGTGGGTCCAACCGCTTCACGGAACAGCAACCTTTCACGGTGTCCCTAACTATCTAAGTGGCACGTGCTACACTATAGGCCGCCCCTATAGTACAGCAACCTGTGATGGCTTGGGAAACTCCTATGGGCCTAAAGGGGTCAGGACCTGTCCCTCTCCCCCTAACTACCCAAGTCCCTTCAGCCTCACTAATGCTGACAGCCAACGTGCTGTCAACTAGGTGCCTGCCTGTCAGACCTCACAGCACTGACCGCTGTGACTCTGACAAGGCAGCACTCTAAGCTAAGGGCAGCGTCCCTATCTTGGGCCTCCCTCAGCAGTTACCCACTACCCTAGTGGGGGGATGGGGCCTACCTGGGGTGCGGGGTACCTATAGGGCCGCAGGATCTGTGCTCGCTCCCCGCGCCCTTCCTTCCCTCACAGCTCCCCTGCTCCAACTATAACTCCTGAGTGACAGGGTCCCTCTCTCTAGAGCAGTCCCCTGGCAACACTTTCTCTATCAGAGTAACTAACTACCTCAGACCCAGGGGGTGCTGGCCTAGTACAGTGAGTCCTGGACTCCTGTACCCTACCTCCTTCCCTGGGCTGCTCCGGTCTCTGACTGCTGGCTAACGTGCTGTAAGCCCGCCAAATGTATCTCTTCTCCAGAGGCTTCCTAAGCCCTATTGGTAGGGTGACCAGATTTTGAAAATGAAAACCGGGACACAATTTTTTTTTTTTACATTAACAGTTTATATATTGTATTACACTTATACTTTACTACCATTAGTCCTAGTTACGTGTGTGTGGTGTGGGTGTGTGGTGTGTGTGTGTGTCTCGGGTGGCCTCACTAATCGAACAAAAAAAAAGCCAGATGTGAATGACTTCTGTACCCTAAACCATTGTCAGGACACCCCCTCTTCACAATTTCTAAAGCAGCAATCCCGGATGGGATCTTACCTGATCCGCAGTCCCTCAAGGTACTATACTGGAGGGGAGGTGTTCCCTACCTGTCTTCCGATGTCTCCCATGTGAAGCTTGAGTCAGATCTGGAAGAAAGCAGGGCGGGTTACTTCAGTGTAGGTATACGCAGTTAAGATGAGACAGAAAGGGAGACAGGGGGAGAGGGGGAGAGAGAGAGGGGGAGAGAGAGAGGGGGAGAGAGAGAGGGGGAGAGATAGGGGGAGAGACAGGAGGGAGGGAGAGGGAGAGACAGGGAGGGAGAGACAGGGGGAGAGACGGAGGGAGGGAGAGGGAGAGACAGGGAGGGAGGGAGAGGGAGAGACAGGGGGAGCCTCAAAAAACCGGGACTGTACCGGTAAAACCGGTACGAATGGTCACCCTACCTATTGGCTCCCTGGTGTCACGTGGGGCGCGGCAAAGGCTCTTGGGATATGTAGTCCCAGCTCAGAGCCTTCCCTGGTAGGCTAGGGCTTCGCGGGCTTTTCCCTACCTCTCCTGCGCCTGCGCAAGCTGTCCTGGGCTGCCTCAACCTCCCCTGGTCTAGCCCTGCTCTCGCGCGAGCTATCTGGGGGCCTTTTGCGCTATCGCGTCCCTGCGCATGCACAACCCGCAGCGCAATGGCGGCGCCCTGCCTTCACCGGCCGCCGGGACCTTAGAGACGCGATCGCGGCCTTAGCAACGGCCCGATCGCGTCCCCGGCAACCGGCCGCAGGCAGGGGAAGCCGCGCTGCTCCCTGCTCCAGCCCCCCACCCTTGGAAGCAGCCGTCAGGTCTTCCTCCCCGAAATCAGCCTCCCCCCCCCCCCCGGCGCCGCTACAGTCAGCGGAGGAGCGAGTGCCCGGGACACAGCGGGGGAGCGACCACAACAAGCTGCCTCCCGCCTCAGTTCCACGTGGGAGCGGCCGGACGGGTGAGTGAGCGGCCTTCACCTCCCTCACCCCCCTTCAAATCACCTCCCCCCCCTTCACCCACCCCTCACCTCACCCA
>NW_027456560.1:0-16684 GCF_040206685.1 Ascaphus truei | reverse complement strand
GCAGTGAGAGATAGCTGTGTGTGTTATACTGAGAGAGGAGCAGTGAGAGATAGCTGTGTGTGTTATACTGAGAGAGGAGCAGTGAGAGATAGCTGTGCTTGTTATACTGAGAGAGGAGCAGTGAGGGATAGCTGTGCGTGTTATACTGAGAGAGGAGCAGTGAGAGATAGCTGTGTGTTATACTGAGAGAGGAGCAGTGACAGATAGCTGTGCGTGTTATACTGAGAGAGGAGCAGTGAGAGATAGCTGTGCGTGTTATACAGAGAGAGGAGCAGTGAGAGATAGCTGTGCGTGTTATACTGAGAGAGGAGCAGTGAGAGATAGCTGTGCATGTTATACTGAGAGAGGAGCAGTGAGAGATAGCTGTGTGTGTTATACTGAGAGAGGAGCAGTGAGAGATAGCTGTGTGTGTTATACTGAGAGAGGAGCAGTGAGAGATAGCTGTGTGTTATACTGAGAGAGGAGCAGTGAGAGATAGCTGTGTGTGTTATACTGAGAGAGCAGTGAGAGATAGCTGTGTGTTATACTGAGAGAGGAGCAGTGAGAGATAGCTGTGTGTGTTATACTGAGAGAGGAGCAGTGAGAGATAGCTGTGTGTTATACTGAGAGAGGAGCAGTGAGAGATAGCTGTGTGTGTTATACTGAGAGAGGAGCAGTGAGAGATAGCTGTGTGTGTTATACTGAGAGAGGAGCAGTGAGAGATAGCTGTGTGTGTTATTCTGAGAGAGGAACAGTGAGAGATAGCTGTGCATGTTATACTGAGAGAGGAGCAGTGAGAGATAGCTGTGTGTGTTATACTAAGAGAGGAGCAGTGAGAGATAGCTGTGTGTGTTATACTGAGAGAGGAGCAGGGAGAGATAGCTGTGCGTGTTATACTGAGAGGAGCAGTGACAGATAGCTGTGCGTGTTATACTGAGAGAGGAGCAGTGAGAGATAGCTGTGCGTGTTATACTGAGAGAGGAGCAGTGAGAGATAGCTGTGCGTGTTATACTGAGAGAGGAGCAGTGAGAGATAGCTGTGTGTTATACTGAGAGAGGAGCAGTGACAGATAGCTGTGTGTTATACTGAGAGAGGAGCAGTGAGAGATAGCTGTGTGTGTTATACTGAGAGAGGAGCAGTGAGAGATAGCTGTGCGTGTTATACTGAGAGAGGAGCAGTGAGAGATAGCTGTGCGTGTTATACTGAGAGAGGAGCAGTGAGAGATAGCTGTGCGTGTTATACTGAGAGAGGAGCAGTGAGAGATAGCTGTGCGTGTTATACTGAGAGAGAAGCAGTGAGAGATAGCTGTGTGTTATACTGAGAGAGGAGCAGTGAGAGATAGCTGTGTGTTATACTGAGAGAGGAGCAGTGAGAGATAGCTGTGTGTGTTATACTGAGAGAGGAGCAGTGAGAGATAGCTGTGTGTGTTATACAGAGAGAGGAGCAGTGACAGATAGCTGTGTGTGTTATACTGAGAGAGGAGCAGTGAGAGATAGCTGTGCATGTTATACTGAGAGAGGAGCAGTGAGAGATAGCTGTGTGTGTTATACTGAGAGAGGAGCAGTGAGAGATAGCTGTGTGTGTTATACTGAGAGAGGAGCAGTGAGAGATAGCTGTGTGTTATACTGAGAGAGGAGCAGTGAGAGATAGCTGTGTGTGTTATACTGAGAGAGGAGCAGTGAGAGATAGCTGCGTGTTATACTGAGAGAGGAGCAGTGAGAGATAGCTGTGTGTGTTATACTGAGAGAGGAGCAGTGAGAGATAGCTGTGTGTGTTATACTGAGAGAGGAGCAGTGAGAGATAGCTGTGCGTGTTATACTGAGAGAGGAGCAGTGAGAGATAGCTGTGTGTTATACTGAGAGAGGAGCAGTGAGAGATAGCTGTGTGTGTTATACTGAGAGAGGAGCAGTGAGAGATAGCTGTGCGTGTTATACTGAGGGAGGAGCAGTGAGGGATAGCTGTGCGTGTTATACTGAGAGAGGAGCAGTGAGAGATAGCTGTGCGTGTTATACTGAGAGAGGAGCAGTGAGAGATAGCTGAGTGTGTTATACTGAGAGAGGAGCAGTGAGAGATAGCTGTGCGTGTTATACTGAGAGAGGAGCAGTGAGAGATAGCTGTGTGTTATACTGAGAGAGGAGCAGTGAGAGATAGCTGTGTGTGTTATACTGAGAGAGGAGCAGTGAGAGATAGCTGTGTGTGTTATACTGAGAGAGGAGCAGTGAGGGATAGCTGTGTGTGTTATACTGAGAGAGGAGCAGTGAGAGATAGCTGTGTGTGTTATACTGAGAGAGGAGCAGTGAGAGATAGCTGTGCGTGTTATACTGAGAGAGGAGCAGTGAGAGATAGCTGTGCGTGTTATACTGAGAGAGGAGCAGTGACAGATAGCTGTGTGTTATACTGAGAGAGGAGCAGTGAGAGATAGCTGTGTGTGTTATACTGAGAGAGGAGCAGTGAGAGATAGCTGTGTGTGTTATACTGAGAGAGGAGCAGTGAGAGATAGCTGTGTGTGTTATACTGAGAGAGGAGCAGTGAGAGATAGCTGTGCGTGTTATACTGAGAGAGGAGCAGTGAGAGATAGCTGTGTGTGTTATACTGAGAGAGGAGCAGTGAGAGATAGCTGTGTGTTATACTGAGAGAGGAGCAGTGAGAGATAGCTGTGTGTGTTATACTGAGAGAGGAGCAGTGAGAGATAGCTGTGTGTGTTATACTGAGAGAGGAGCAGTGACAGATAGCTGTGTGTGTTATACTGAGAGAGGAGCAGTGAGAGATAGCTGTGTGTGTTATACTGAGAGAGGAGCAGTGAGGGATAGCTGTGTGTGTTATACTGAGAGAGGAGCAGTGAGAGATAGCTGTGTGTGTTATACTGAGAGAGGAGCAGTGAGAGATAGCTGTGTGTGTTATACTGAGAGAGGAGCAGTGAGGGATAGCTGTGCGTGTTATACTGAGAGAGGAGCAGTGAGAGATAGCTGTGTGTGTTATACTGAGAGAGGAGCAGTGAGAGATAGCTGTGTGTGTTATTCTGAGAGAGGAGCAGTGAGAGATAGCTGTGCGTGTTATACTGAGAGAGGAGCAGTGAGAGATAGCTGTGCGTGTTATACTGAGAGAGGAGCAGTGAGAGATAGCTGTGTGTGTTATACTGAGAGAGGAGCAGTGAGAGATAGCTGTGTGTGTTATACTGAGAGAGGAGCAGTGAGAGATAGCTGTGTGTGTTATACTGAGAGAGGAGCAGTGAGAGAAAGCTGTGTGTGTTATACTGAGAGAGGAGCAGTGAGAGATAGCTGTGTGTGTTATACTGAGAGAGGAGCAGTGAGAGATAGCTGTGCGTGTTATACTGAGAGAGGAGCAGTGAGAGATAGCTGTGTGTGTTATACTGAGAGAGGAGCAGTGAGAGATAGCTGTGTGTGTTATACTGAGAGAGGAGCAGTGAGGGATAGCTGTGCGTGTTATACTGAGAGAGGAGCAGTGAGAGATAGCTGTGTGTTATACTGAGAGAGGAGCAGTGAGAGATAGCTGTGTGTGTTATTCTGAGAGAGGAGCAGTGAGAGATAGCTGTGTGTGTTATACTGAGAGAGGAGCAGTGAGAGATAGCTGTGTGTGTTATACTGAGAGAGGAGCAGTGAGGGATAGCTGTGCGTGTTATACTGAGAGAGGAGCAGTGAGAGATAGCTGTGCGTGTTATACTGAGAGAGGAGCAGTGAGAGATAGCTGTGCGTGTTATACTGAGAGAGGAGCAGTGAGAGTTAGCTGTGCGTGTTATACTGAGAAAGGAGCAGTGAGAGATAGCTGTGTGTGTTATACTGAGAGAGGAGCAGTGAGAGATAGCTGTGCGTGTTATACTGAGAGAGGAGCAGTGAGAGATAGCTGTGCGTGTTATACTGAGAGAGGAGCAGTGAGAGATAGCTGTGTGTGTTATACTGAGAGAGGAGCAGTGAGAGATAGCTGTGTGTGTTATACTGAGAGAGGAGCAGTGAGAGATAGCTGTGCGTGTTATACTGAGAGAGGAGCAGTGAGAGATAGCTGTGTGTGTTATACTGAGAGAGGAGCAGTGAGAGATAGCTGTGCGTGTTATACTGAGAGAGGAGCAGTGAGAGATAGCTGTGTGTTATACTGAGAGAGGAGCAGTGAGAGATAGCTGTGTGTGTTATACTGAGAGAGGAGCAGTGAGAGATAGCTGTGCGTGTTATACAGAGAGAGGAGCAGTGAGAGATAGCTGTGTGTGTTATACTGAGAGAGGAGCAGTGAGAGATAGCTGTGTGTTATACTGAGAGAGGAGCAGTGAGAGATAGCTGTGCGTGTTATACTGAGAGAGGAGCAGTGAGAGATAGCTGTGCGTGTTATACTGAGAGAGGAGCAGTGAGAGATAGCTGTGTGTGTTATACTGAGAGAGGAGCAGTGAGAGATAGCTGTGCGTGTTATACTGAGAGAGGAGCAGTGAGAGATAGCTGTGCGTGTTATACTGAGAGAGGAGCAGTGAGATATAGCTGTGCGTGTTATACTGAGAGAGGAGCAGTGAGAGATAGCTGTGCGTGTTATACTGAGAGAGGAGCAGTGAGAGATAGCTGTGCGTGTTATACTGAGGGAGGAGCAGTGAGGGATAGCTGTGCGTGTTATACTGAGAGAGGAGCAGTGAGAGATAGCTGTGTGTGTTATACTGAGAGAGGAGCAGTGACAGATAGCTGTGTGTTATACTGAGAGAGGAGCAGTGAGAGATAGCTGTGTGTGTTATACTGAGAGAGGAGCAGTGAGAGATAGCTGTGCATGTTATACTGAGAGAGGAGCAGTGAGAGATAGCCGTGTGTGTTATACTGAGAGAGGAGCAGTGAGAGATAGCTGTGCGTGTTATACTGAGAGAGGAGCAGTGAGAGATAGCTGTGTGTGTTATACTGAGAGAGGAGCAGTGAGAGATAGCTGTGCTTGTTATACTGAGAGAGGAGCAGTGAGGGATAGCTGTGCGTGTTATACTGAGAGAGGAGCAGTGAGAGATAGCTGTGCGTGTTATACTGAGAGAGGAGCAGTGAGAGATAGCTGTGTGTGTTATTCTGAGAGAGGAACAGTGAGAGATAGCTGTGCGTGTTATACTGAGAGAGGAGCAGTGAGCGATAGCTGTGTGTTATACTGAGAGAGGAGCAGTGAGAGATAGCTGTGTGTGTTATACTGAGAGAGGAGCAGTGAGAGATAGCTGTGCGTGTTATACTGAGAGAGGAGCAGTGAGAGATAGCTGTGCGTGTTATACTGAGAGAGGAGCAGTGAGAGATAGCTGTGCGTGTTATACTGAGAGAGGAGCAGTGAGAGATAGCTGTGCGTGTTATACTGAGAGAGGAGCAGTGAGAGATAGCTGTGCGTGTTATACTGAGAGAGGAGCAGTGAGAGATAGCTGTGTGTTATACTGAGAGAGGAGCAGTGAGAGATAGCTGTGTGTTATACTGAGAGAGGAGCAGTGAGAGATAGCTGTGTGCGTTATACTGAGAGAGGAGCAGTGAGAGATAGCTGTGTGTGTTATACTGAGAGAGGAGCAGTGAGAGATAGCTGTGCGTGTTATACGGAGAGAGGAGCAGTGAGAGATAGCTGTGCGTGTTATACTGAGAGAGGAGCAGTGAGATATAGCTTTTCGTGTTATACTGAGAGAGGAGCAGTGAGAGATAGCTGTGCGTGTTATACTGAGAGAGGAGCAGTGAGAGATAGCTGTGCGTGTTATACTGAGAGAGGAGCAGTGAGAGATAGCTGTGCGTGTTATACTGAGAGAGGAGCAGTGAGAGATAGCTGTGCGTGTTATACTGAGAGAGGAGCAGTGAGAGATAGCTGTGCGTGTTATACTGAGAGAGGAGCAGTGAGAGATAGCTGTGCACCATTATATATCTCTCTCTATACTATACACAGCTATCCCCCTCTATAACACAGATATCTCGGTGTGCTATGTTAGGGGTCCCGTGTTGCCCCCTCCCCCCTCCCCCCCCCGAGGGGCGAGGCTGACATGCCCCTTGTATGGAGACAAGGTCTCTTTCAGAGCCCTGCCAGAGCACAGCTATCTCTCACTGTGACGTGCACAGCTATCTGTCACAGAGACAGCCTGCGGGAGCCAGAGACTACAGCTAATAATACACACAGCTATGTGTCACTGCAGCATGCACAGCTATCTGTCTCAATATAGCACACACGGCTATCTGTCTCAGTATAACACACGGCTATCTGTCTCAGTATAACACACCCGGCTATCTGTCTCAGTATAACACACGGCTATCTGTCTCAGTATAACACACACGGCTATCTGTCAGTATAACACACGGCTATCTGTCTCGGTATAACACACGGCTATCTGTCTCAGTATAACACACACGGCTATCTGTCAGTATAACACACACAGCTATCTGTCAGTATAACACACACAGCTATCTGTCAGTATAACACACACAACTATCTGTCAGTATAACACACACAACTATCTGTCAGTATAACACACGCGGCTATCTGTCAGTATAACACACACAGCTATCTGTCAATATAACACACGCAGCTATCTGTCAGTATAACACACACAGCTATCTGTCAGTATAACACACAGCTATCTGTCAGTATAACACACACGGCGATCTGTCAGTATAACACACACAGCTATCTGTCAGTATAACACACGCAGCTATCTGTCAGTATAACACACGCAGCTATCTGTCAGTATAACACACGCATCTATCTGTCAGTATAACACATGGCTATCTGTCAGTATAACACACACAGCTATCTGTCAGTATAACACACACGGCTATCTGTCAGTATAACACACGCAGCTATCTGTCAGTATAACACACACGGCTATCTGTCAGTATAACACACACGGCTATCTGTCATTATAACACACACGGCTATCTGTCAGTATAACACACACGGCTATCTGTCAGTATAACACACACGGCTATCTGTCAGTATAACACACATGCAGCTATCTTTCAGTATAACACACATGCAGCTATCTTTCAGTATAACACACGCAGCTATCTGTCAGTATAAAACACACGCAGCTATCTGTCAGTATAACACACACGCAGCTATCTGTCAGTATAACACACACACAGCTATCTGTCAGTATAACACACACGCAGCTATCTGTCAGTATAACACGCTGTTAGGGAGTGAAGGGGTTAACTCCCTCTACAAGGATCAGGAAACTTCACACTGATGTCAGGTTTTCTACATGAGCTGCCTGAGGTGTGAACTGAACATATCAAACAGGGTTAAAAGGCAGGAAGTGAGCACCTGTCAGTGTCCCTGTTGGAGTCTCTGTTAGAGTTCCGCATGAGAGGAGTTTCACAGAGGATTGCCTGTGACCCAGCTGGGATTCCCACCCAGCAACAACGGAGCTCCAGCCCGCCGGGATCCGGGCTTCTTGTTCCCCGGAAGGATTTTCCTGGGAACTGTGGGGAACCCAAAGCCCCGCACCGCAGAGAAGCCTGCACAGAAATAGGGCAAGAGACTTCCCGGAAGCAGCAGGACTGCAACGCCTGCATCTGAACTTAACCTGGAGAAACCGGAGACGCCGGACCAGCATACTAAGATAAGACTTTCATATACATTGTTCCCTGATAGTATGTTATGTGTTTGGGACTGGGAACTGGCCTATCCAGCCAGTCACATAGTTAGGGCCTGTCCTGTTTATTTAGTCTCCAAAATGAAGTAGGCTTTCTTTTTATGCTTTGTGTTTTGCCTTAAAGGGACAGTGTGCCCAATGTTTTGTTGTTGTTTGTGGAGAAATAAATCCCGCAACGTTTTGATTCACCCTAAAATGCATGTGTGGGCTCTTTACTGACCTTGCCTACAGGCTTCTCCGTCACACACACACAGCTATCTGTCAGTATAACACACAGTTATCTGTCAGTATAACACACACGCAGCTATCTGTCAGTATAATACACACGCAGTATCGGTCAGTATAACAAACACGCAGCTATCTGTCAGTACAACACACACGCAGCTATCTGTCAGTATAACACACAGTTATCTGTCAGTATAACACACACGGCTATCTGTCAGTATAACACACACGCAGCTATCTGTCAGTATAATACACACGCAGTATCGGTCAGTATAACAAACACGCAGCTATCTGTCAGTACAACACACACGCAGCTATCTGTCAGTATAACACACTGTAAGGGAGTGAAGGAGTTAACTCCCTCTACAAGGGTCAGGAAACTTCACATTGATGTCAGGTTTCCTACCTGAGTTGCCTGAGGTGTAAAATGAACATCAAACAGGGTTAAAAGGCAGGAAGTGAGCATCTGTCAGCGTCCCTGTTGGAGTCTCTGTTAGAGTTCCTGTTCCGCAATAGAGGAGGGTCACAGAGGATTGCCTGTGACCCAGCTAGGATTCACACCCAGCAACAACGGAGCTCCAGCCCGCATGGATCTGGTCTTCTTGTTCCCCAGAGGGATTTGCCTGGGAACTGTGGAGAACCCAAAGCCCCGCACCGCAGAGAAGCCTGCACAGAAATAGGGCAAGAGATTTCCCGGGAGCAGCAGGACTGCAACAACTGCATCTGAAGTGTGATTGGAGAAACCGGAGACGCCGGACCAGCATACTAAGATACGACTTTCATATTGTCACGGTTGTGCTCGCCAAAAACCAGGACCGGACCGCGGGGCTGAGGTGGGCTTGTATAATCACCGACCTGAGACCACGTAGTCGGATCCGGAATGCACAGTTCATCGTCGTACGTAGCAGGGTCAGGATTGGAGAAGGCAGCATCGTCGTTATTCAAGCAGGAGTTCGGCAACAGGTAGACAGGAGTTCCCCGCTTCAGCTTTGGAGCGTGAGTGCGGGAGTGGCCTCTGTGCGAGGGGCGGCCTCGGCCCATGACGCCGGTCTCAGCAGGGGGAGACAGCAGGCTGGCCGAAGTACACCGCAGGGCAGCGTCGGGGAAAACCAATGCTTCAGCACCGATGACCAAAGCAGGCCTGTGCGTGGAGAAACGCAGCAAGCTTCAGGATACTCAGGAAGTAGGCCTCTGCGTAGAAGCGTAGCAGCAGGCCTCAGGATACTCAGGAAGTCAGGCCTCTGCGTAGAAGCGTAGCAGCAGGCCTCAGGATACTCAGGAAGTCAGTCCTCTGCGTAGAAGCATAGCAGCAGGCCTCAGGATACTCAGGAAGTCAGGCCTCTGCGTAGAAGCATAGCAGCAGGCCTCAGGATACTCAGGAAGTTAGGCCTCTGCGTAGAAGCATAGCAGCAGGCCTCAGGATACTCAGGAAGTCAGGCCTCTGCGTAGAAGCAAAGCAGCAGGCCTCAGGATTCTCAGGAAGTCAGGCCTCTGCATAGAAGCAAAGCAGCAGGCCTCAGGATACTCAGGGACTACTAACAAAAGACCAGAGAAGTTAGTACACAGGGAGACAAGCCAAGGGCTTGTGGCAGAACACGTAACGTCCAGGGAAGGAAATATGCTCGGCTCTGATTCAGAGCCAAAGCCCAACATATAAAGGGCGGACATCCAATCACAGGAGGAGGGTGTGTGAATATTCCTCCAATGATGGGGCACAGGGCAGAAGCTGCAATGAGAGGTAGCACATGTGCCATTGATTGCCAGAGGAAGCCTTTGTAACTGCAGAGGTCTGCAAGGCAAAAATTAAAGCCAGGAGCGGATTCCTTACACATATACATTGTTCCCTGATAGTATGTTATGTGTTTTGGCTTGATTGGGAACTGGCCTATCCAGCCAGTCAGATAGTTAGGGCCTGTCCTGTTTATTTAGTCTTCAAAATGGAGTAGGCTTTATTTTTATGCTTTGTGTTTTGCCTTAAAGCGACAGTGTGCCCAATGTTTTGCTTGTGGAGAAATAAAGCCCTCAATGTTTTGATTCACCTTAAAATGCATGTGTTGGCTCTTAACTGACCTTGCCTACAGGCCGCTCCATCACACACACACAGCTATCTGTCAGTATAACACACTGTAAGGGAGTGAAGGAGTTAACTCCCTCTACAAGGGTCAGGAAACTTCACACTGATATCAGGTTTCCTACCTGAGCTATTTAAAACCAAAGACATAACATAAAACACAGACAAAGCTCAGTGCACATCCAGAAAAACTTATATACGGTACAGTGCCTAAATATACATGTATAAATAAATAAAATGGTCTTTTAGTTTAACATTTTGGCCAAATTGTTGTAAGCCAAAATGTTAAACTAAAAGACCATTTTATTTACTAGTTATTTATACATGTATATTTAGGCACTGTACCGTATATAAGTTTTTCTGGATGTGCACTGAGCTTTGTCTGTGTTTTATGTTATGTCTTTGGTTTTAAATATATATATTGCCATGCTCAGTAGCACTCCTCTGTGAAACTTATATGCTTATATATATGTTTTGGGTATTTTGGGGGTTCAATATGAGCTTGTAGGTGTTCTGTATGTTTCCTACCTGAGCTGCCTGAGGTGTGAAATGAACATATCAAACAGGGTTAAAAGGCAGGAAGCGAGCACCTGTCAGCGTCCCTGTTGGATTCTCTGTTAGAGTTCCTGTTCCGCAAGAGAGGAGGGTTATAGTGGATTGCCTGTGACCCAGCTGGGATTCACACCCAGCAACAATGGAGCTCCAGCCCGCAGGGATCCGGGCTTCTTGTTCCCCAGAGGGATTTGCCTGGGAACTGTTGGGAACCCAAAGCCCAGGACTACAATGCCTGCATCTGAAGTCTGCTTGGAGAAACCGGAGACGCCGGACCAGCATACTAAGATAAGACTTTCATATACATTGTTCCCTGATAGTATGTTATGTGTTTGGGATTGGGAACTGGCCTATCCAGAAAGTCACATAGTTAGGGCCTGTCGTGTTTATTTAGTCTCCAAAATGGAGTAGGCTTTCTTTTTATGCATTGTGTTTTGCCTTAAAGCGACAGTGTTCCCAATGTTTTGATGTTTGTGGAGAAATAAATCCCGCAACATTTTGATTCACCCTAAAATGCATGTGTGGGCTCTTAACTGACCTTGCCTACAGGCTGTTCCATCACACACACACGGCTATCTGTCAGTATAACACACAGCTATCTGTCAGTATAACACACACGGCTATCTGTCAGTATAACACACACGGCTATCTGTCAGTATAACACACACGCAGCTATCTGTCAGTATAACACACTGTAAGGGAGTGAAGGAGTTAACTCCCTCTACAAGGGTCAAGAAACTTCACACTGATGTCAGGTTTCCTACCTGAGTTGCCTGAGGTGTGAAATGAAATAAAACAGGGTTAAAAGGCAGGAAGTGAGCACCTGTCAGCGTCACTGTTGGAGTCTCTGTTAGAGTTCCTGTTCTGCAATAGAGGAGGGTCACAGAGGATTGCCTGTGACCCAGCTAGGATTTGCCTTAAATGGACAGTGTGCCCTATGTTTTGTTGTTGTTTGTGGAGAAATAAACCCCTCAACGTTTTGGTTCACCCTAAAATGCATGTGTGGGCTTTTAACTGACCTTGCCTACAGACTGCCCCGCCACACACACACAGCTGTCAGTATAATACACACAACGATATTTCAGTATAACACACACGGCTATCTGTCAGTATAACACACACGGCTATCTGTCATTATAACACACATGGCTATCTGTCAGTATAACACACACGGCTATCTGTCAGTATAACACACACGGCTATCTGTCAGTATAACACACACGGCTATCTGTCAGTATAACACACACAGCGATCTGTCAGTATAACACACACGGCTATCTGTCAGTATAACACACGCGGCTATCTGTCAGTATAACACACGCGGCTATCTGTCAGTATAACACACGCGGCTATCTGTAAGTATAACACACGCGGCTATCTGTCAGTATAACACACACGGCTATCTGTCAGTATAACACACACGGCTATCTGTCAGTATAACACACACGGCTATCTGTCACTATAACACACACAACTATCTGTCATTATAACACATGCAGCTATCTGTCAGTATAAAACACGGCTATCTGTCAGTATAACACACGGCTATCTGTCAGTATAACACACAAGCAGCTATCTGTCAGTATAACACACAAGCAGCTATCTGTCAGTATAACACGCTGTTAGGGAGTGAAGGGGTTAACTCCCTCTACAAGGATCAGGAAACTTCACACTGATGTCAGGTTTTCTACATGAGCTGCCTGAGGTGTGAACTGAACATATCAAACAGGGTTAAAAGGCAGGAAGTGAGCACCTGTCAGTGTCCCTGTTGGAGTCTCTGTTAGAGTTCCGCATGAGAGGAGTTTCACAGAGGATTGCCTGTGACCCAGCTGGGATTCCCACCCAGCAACAACGGAGCTCCAGCCCGCCGGGATCCGGGCTTCTTGTTCCCCAGAGGGATTTGCCTGGGAACTGTGGGGAACCCAAAGCCCCGCACCGCAGAGAAGCCTGCACAGAAATAGGGCAAGAGACTTCCCGGAAGCAGCAGGACTGCAACGCCTGCATCTGAAATTAACTTGGAGAAACCGGAGACGCCGGACCAGCATACTAAGATAAAACTTTCATATACATTGTTCCCTGATAGTATGTTATGTGTTTGGGACTGGGAACTGGCCTATCCAGCCAGTCACATAGTTAGGGCCTGTCCTGTTTATTTAGTCTTCAAAATGGAGTAGGCTTTCTTTTTATGCTTTGTGTTTTGCCTTAAAGGGACAGTGTGCCCAATGTTTTGTTGTTTGTGGAGAAATAAATCCCGCAACGTTTTGATTCACCCTAAAATGCATGTGTGGGCTCTTAACTGACCTCGCCTACAGGCTGCTCCTTCACACACACACGGCTATCTGTTAGTATAACACACACGGCTATCTGTCAGTATAACATACACAGCGATCTGTCAGTATAACACACACGGCTATCTGTCAGTATAACACACGGCTATCTGTCAGTATAACACACAAGGCTATCTGTCAGTATAACACACGCGGCTGTCAGTATAACACACGGCTATCTGTCAGTATAACACACAGCTATCTGTCAGTATAACACACAGCTATCTGTCAGTATAACACACGGCTATCTGTCAGTATAACACACACGGCTATCTGTCAGTTTAACACACACGGCTATCTGTCAGTATAACACACGGCTATCTGTCAGTATAACACACGCGGCTATCTGTCAGTATAACACACGCGGCTATCTGTCAGTATAACACACAGCTATCTGTCAGTTTAACACACACGGCTATCTGTCAGTATAACACACACGGCTATCTGTCAGTTTAACACACGGCTATCCCCGGTAGGGGTTAAGCAGACAGGGTGGGGACCCCGTGGCGTGGGGGGGAGGGGGGTCCGTGTAACGTGAGCCGTGTCCCTCGCACACTCACTCTGTGTCTGCAGCGGTAACTGTGCGATGCCTGAGAGCGCGTGTGCCAGGGGGGGACGGGGTCTGCTCCTCGTGCTGCTTCTGGGGGGGACGCTGCAGGACCCGGGCACCAGAGGTAAGATGCACAGCTATCTCTCACTGCTCCTCTCCCAGTATAACACACACAGCTATCTCTCACTGCTCCTCTCTCAGTATAACACACACAGCTATCTGTCACTGCTCCTCTCTCAGTATAACACACACAGCTATCTCTCACTGCTCCTCTCTCAGTATAACACACACAGCTATCTCTCACTGCTCCTCTTTCAGTATAACACACACAGCTATCTCTCACTGCTCCTCTCTCAGTAGAACACACACAGCTATCTCTCACTGCTCCTCTCTCAGTATAACACACACGGCTATCTCTCACTGCTCCTCTCTCAGTATTACACACACAGATATCTCTCAATGCTCCTCTCTCAGTATAACACACACGGCTATCTCTCACTGCTCCTCTCTCAGTATAACACGCACAGCTATCTCACTGCTCCTCTCTCAGTACAACACACACAGCTATCTCTCACTGCTCCTCTCTCAGTATAACACACAGCTATCCCTCACTGCTCCTCTCTCAGTATAACACGCACAGCTATCTCTCACTGCTCCTCTCTCAGTATAACACACACAGCTATCTCTCACTGCTCCTCTCTCAGTATAACACGCTAGCTATCCCTCACTGCTCCTCTCTCAGTATAACACACACCGCTATTCCTCTCTGCTCCTCTCTCAGTATAACACACACAGCTATCTCTCACTGCTCCTCTCTCAGTATAACACACAGCTATCTCTCACTGCTCCTCTCTCAGTATAACACACACAGCTATCTCTCACTGCTCTTCTCTCAGTATAACACGCACAGCTATCTCTCACTGCTCCTCTCTCACTATAACACACACAGCTATCTCTCACTGCTCCTCTCTCAGTATAACACGCAAAGCTATCTGTCACTGCTCCTCTCTCAGTATAACACACACAGCTATCTTTCACTGCTCCTCTCTCTGTATAACACGCACAGCTATCCCTCACTGCTCCTCTCTCAGTATAACACGCACAGCTATCTCTCACTGCTCCTCTCTCAGTATAACACACACAGCTATCTCTCACTGCTACTCTCTCAGTATAACACGCACAGCTATCTCTCACTGCTCCTCTCTCAGTATAACACACACAGCTATCTCTCACTGCTCCTCTCTCAGTATAACACACACAGCTATCTCTCACTGCTCCTCTCCCAGTATAACACGCACAGCTATCTCTCACTGCTCCTCTCTCAGTATAACACACAGCTATCTCTCACTGCTCCTCTCTCAGTATAACACGCACAGCTATCTCTCCCTGCTCCTCTCTCAGAATAACACGCACAGCTATCTCTCACTGCTCCTCTCTCAGTATAACACACACAGCTATCTCTCACTGCCCCTCTCTCAGTATAACACACAGCTATCTCTCACTGCTCCTCTCTTAGTATAACACGCACAGCTATCTCTCACTGCTCCTCTCTCAGTATTACACGCACAGCTATCTCTCACTGCTCCTCTCTCAGTATAACACACACAACTATCTCTCACTGCTCCTCTCTTAGTATAACACACACAGCTATCTCTCACTGCTCCTCTCTCAGTATAACACACACAACTATCTCTCACTGCTCCTCTCTTAGTATAACACACACAGCTATCTCTCACTGCTCCTCTCTCAGTATAACACGCACAGCTATCTCTCACTGCTCCTCTCTCAGTATAACACGCACAGCTATCTCTCACTGCTCCTCTCTCAGTATAACACGCACAGCTATCTCTCACTGCTCCTCTCAGTATAACACACACAGCTACCTCTCACTGCTCCTCTCTCAGTATAACACACACAGCTATCTCTCACTGCTCCTCTCTCAGTATAACACACAGCTAACTCTCACTGCTCCTCTCTCAGTATAACACGCACAGCTATCTCTCACTGCCCCTCTCTCAGTATAACATGCACAGCTATCTGTCACTGCTCCTCTCTCTGTATAACACGCACAGCCATCTCTCACTGCTCCTCTCTCAGTATAACACGCACAGCTATCTCTCACTGCTCCTCTCTCAGTATAACACACACAGCTATCTCTCACTGCTCCTCTCTCAGTATAACACACACAGCTATCTCTCACTGCTCCTCTCTCAGTATAACACACAGCTATCCCTCACTGCTCCTCTCTCAGTATAACACACACAGCTATCTCTCACTGCTCCTCTCTCAGTATAACACACACACAGCTATCTCTCACTGCTCCTCTCTCAGTATAACACGCACAGCTATCTCTCACTGCTCCTCTCTCAGTATAACACGCACAGCTATCTCTCACTGCTCCTCTCTCAGTATAACACGCACAGCTATCTCTCACTGCTCCTCTCTCAGTATAACACACACAGCTATCTCTCACTGCTCCTCTCTCAGTATAACACGCACAGCTATCTCTCACTGCTCCTCTCTCAGTATAACACACAGCTATCTCTCACTGTTCCTCTCTCAGTATAACACGCACAGCTATCTCTCACTGCTCCTCTCTCAGTATAACACGCACAGCTATCTCTCACTGCTCCTCTCTCAGTATAACACGCACAGCTATCTCTCACTGCTCCTCTCTCAGTATAACACGCACAGCTATCTCTCACTGCTCCTCTCTCAGTATAACACACAGCTATCTCTCACTGCTCCTCTCTCAGTATAACACACAGATATCTCTCACAGTATAACACACAGATATCTCTCAGTATAACACACAGATATCTCTCAGTATAACACACAGATATCTCTCACAGTATAACACACAGATATCTCTCTCAGTATAACACACAGATATCTCTCACAGTATAACACACACAGCTATCTCTCTCAGTATAACACACAGATATCTCTCACAGTATAACACACACAACTATCTCTCTCAGTATAACACACAGATATCTCTCACAGTATAACACACAGATATCTCTCTCAGTATAACACACAGATATCTCTCTCAGTATAACACACAGATATCTCTCTCAGTATAACACACAGATATCTCTCTCAGTATAACACACAGATATCTCTCACAGTATAACACACACAACTATCTCTCTCAGTATAACACACAGATATCTCTCACAGTATAACACACAGATATCTCTCTCAGTATAACACACAGATATCTCTCTCAGTATAACACACAGATATCTCTCTCAGTATAACACACAGATATCTCTCTCAGTATAACACACAGATATCTCTCTCAGTATAACACACAGATATCTCTCACAGTGGGGGGTTATGGGAAGTCGGAATAAAGAGGATTATATTTAGATTCTCTAAAACTTCCCAAAAGACAA
>NW_027456559.1:0-16765 GCF_040206685.1 Ascaphus truei | reverse complement strand
GGAGAGGAGCCTGGAGTCACAGGGATAATGATCACATACAGTCCTGCCCGGATCTCTGCTGGTAATATTTAAGGGATGGAAAAAATGGCTGCCATTTTGTGTATAGGAAATACTAGCTTTGACTAATATACATAGGTCTGGGTGTGTCTCTGTGTGTGTCTCTGTGTGTGTGTATGTATGTCTCTGTGTGTGTCTGTGTGTATCTCTGTGTGTGTGTGTGTGTGTGTCTGTGTGTCTGTGTGTGTCTGTGTGTGTCTGTGTGTGTGTGTGTGTGTGTGTATGTGTGTGTGTCTGTGAGTGTCTCTGTGTGTGTGTGTGTATATGTCTCTGTGTGTGTATCTCTGTGTGTGTGTGTGTCTGTGTGTGTGTCTGTGTGTGTGTCTGTGTGTGTGTCTGTGTCTGTGTGTGTGTCTGTGTGTCTGTGTGTGTGTCTGTGTGTGTGTCTGTGTGTGTGTCTGTGTGTGTGTCTGTGTGTGTGTCTCTGAAGAAGTCGGCCATTTAACCCTTCACTGGCGCAGTCGCGATTTCCTGCGGAGTAATGTTAAGTTATTCTTAACCCTTTAATTGCCACAAGATCTGCAACACACACACCCTTTCTGTCGCTGCCCCCCCCTTTCTGTCCCTTTCTGTCCCTTTCTGTCGCTGCCCCCCTTTCTGTCCCTTTCTGTCGCTGCCCCCCCTTTCTGTCGCTGCCCCCCCTTTCTGTCGCTGCCCCCCTTTCTGTCGCTGCCCCCCCTTTCTGTCGCTGCCCCCCCTTTCTGTCGCTGCCCCCCCTTTCTGTCGCTGCCCCCCCTTTCTGTCGCTGCCCCCCCTTTCTGTCGCTGCCCCCCCCTTTCTGTCGCTGCCCCCCCTTTCTGTCGCTGCCCCCCCCCTTTCTGTCGCTGCCCCCCCCTTCTGTCGCTGCCCCCCCCTTTTTGTCGCTGCCCCCCCCTTCTGTCGCTGCCCCCCCTTCTGTCGCTGCCCCCCCCTTTTTGTCGCTGCCCCCCCCTTCTGTCGCTGCCCCCCCTTCTGTCGCTGCCCCCCCCTTCTGTCGCTGCCCCCCCTTCTTTCTGTCGCTGCCCCCCCCCCCTTTCTGTCGCTGCCCACCCCCTTTCTGTCGCTGCCCCCCCCCTTTCTGTCGCTGCCCACCCCCTTTCTGTCGCTGCCCCCCCTTTCTGTCGCTGCCCCCCCCTTTCTGTCGCTGCCCCCCCCCTTTCTGTCGCTGCCCCCCCCCCTTTCTGTCGCTGCCCCCCCCTTTCTGTCGCTGCCCCCCCCTTTCTGTCGCTGCCCCCCCTTTCTGTCGCTGCCCCCCCCTTTCTGTCGCTGCCCCCCCCTTTCTGTCGCTGCCCCCCCTTTCTGTCGCTGCCCCCCCCTTTCTGTCGCTGCCCCCCCCTTCTGTCGCTGCCCCCCCCTTCTGTCGCTGCCCCCCCCCTTCTGTCGCTGCCCCCCCCTTCTGTCGCTGCCCCCCCCTTTCTGTCGCTGCCCCCCCCTTTCTGTCGCTGCCCCCCCCTTCTGTCGCTGCCCCCCCCTTTCTGTCGCTGCCCCCCCCCTTTCTGTCGCTGCCCCCCCCCTTTCTGTCGCTGCCCCCCCCCTTTCTGTCGCTGCCCCCCCCTTTCTGTCGCTGCCCCCCCTTTCTGTCGCTGCCCCCCCTTTCTGTCGCTGCCCCCCCTTTCTGTCGCTGCCCCCCCCTTTCTGTCGGTGCCCCCCCCCCTTTCTGTCGGTGCCCCCCCCCCTTTCTGTCGGTGCCCCCCCCCCTTTCTGTCGGTGCCCCCCCCCTTTCTGTCGGTGCCCCCCCCCCTTTCTGTCGGTGCCCCCCCCCTTTCTGTCGCTGCCCCCCCCTTTCTGTCGCTGCCCCCCCCTTTCTGTCGCTGCCCCCCCTTTCTGTCGCTGCCCCCCCCCTTTCTGTCGCTGCCCCCCCCCTTTCTGTCGCTGCCCCCCCCCTTTCTGTCGCTGCCCCCCCCCCTTTCTGTCGCTGCCCCCCCCCTTTCTGTCGCTGCCCCCCCCCTTTCTGTCGCTGCCCCCCCCCTTTCTGTCGCTGCCCCCCCCTTTCTGTCGCTGCCCCCCCCTTTCTGTCGCTGCCCCCCCCTTTCTGTCGCTGCCCCCCCCCCTTTCTGTCGCTGCCCCCCCCCTTTCTGTCGCTGCCCCCCCCCTTTCTGTCGCTGCCCCCCCTTTCTGTCGCTGCCCCCCCCTTTCTGTCGGTGCCCCCCCCCCTTTCTGTCGGTGCCCCCCCTTTCTGTCGGTGCCCCCCCCCCTTTCTGTCGGTGCCCCCCCCCTTTCTGTCGGTGCCCCCCCCTTTCTGTCGGTGCCCCCCCCCCCTTTCTGTCGCTGCCCCCCCTTTCTGTCGCTGCCCCCCTTTCTCTCGCTGCCCCCCCCCCCTTTCTGTCGCTGCCCCCCCCCCTTTCTGTCGCTGCCCCCCCCCCCTTTCTGTCGCTGCCCCCCCCCCTTTCTGTCGCTGCCCCCCCCCTTTCTGTCGCTGCCCCCCCCCTTTCTGTCGCTGCCCCCCCCTTTCTGTCGCTGCCCCCCCCTTTCTGTCGCTGCCCCCCCCCCCCTTCTGTCGCTTCCCCCCCCCCTTTCTGTCGCTGCCCCCCGTCCCGTGATCCTGGCCCGCGTCCCTATCCAGGCCCCGCGTCCCTATCCCGGCCCCGCGTCCCTATCCCGGCCCCGCGCCCCTATCCCGGCCCCCCGGCCCCGCGTCCCTATCCCGCCCCGCGTCCTATCCGGCCCCGCGTCCCTATCCGGCCCCGCGTCCCTATCCCGGCCCCGCGTCCCTGTCCCGGCCCCGCGCCCCTGTCCCGGCCCCGCGTCCCTGTCCCGGCCCCGCGTCCCTATCCCGGCCCCGCGTCCCTGTCCCGGCCCCGCGTCCCTGTCCCGGCCCCGCGTCCCTGTCCCGGCCCCGCGTCCCTGTCCCGGCCCCGCGTCCCTATCCCGGCCCCGCGTCCCTATCCCGGCCCCGCGTCCCTATCCCGGCCCCGCGTCCCTATCCCGGCCCCGCCTCCCTCTCCCGGCCCAGCCTCCCTATCCCGGCCCCGCGTCCCTGTCCCGGCCCCGCGTCCCTGTCCCGGCCCCGCGTCCCTGTCCCGGCCCCGCGTCCCTGTCCCGGCCCCTATCCCGGCCCCGCGTCCCTGTCCCGGCCCCTCTTCCCTATCCCGGCCCCGCCTCCCTCTCCCGGCCCAGCCTCCCTATCCCGGCCCCGCGTCCCTGTCCCGGCCCCGCGTCCCTGTCCCGGCCCCGCGTCCCTGTCCCGGCCCCGCGTCCCTGTCCCGGGCCCCTATCCCGGCCCCGCGTCCCTGTCCCGGCCCTCTTCCCTATCCCGGCCCCGCGTCCCTGTCCCGGCCCCGCGTCCCTGTCCCGGCCCCGCGTCCCTATCCCGGCCCCGCGTCCCTATCCCGGCCCCGCGTCCCTGTCCCGGCCCCGCGTCCCTATCCCGGCCCCGCGTCCCTATCCCGGCCCCGCGTCCCTATCCCGGCCCCGCGTCCCTATCCCGGCCCCGCGTCCCTGTCCCGGCCCCGCGTCCCTATCCCGGCCCCGCGTCCCTGTCCCGGCCCCGCGTCCCTATCCCGGCCCCGCGTCCCTATCCCGGCCCCGCGTCCCGCGTCCCTGTCCCGGCCCCGCGTCCCTGTCCCGGCCCCGCGTCCCTTTCCCGGCCCCGCGTCCCTTTCCCGGCCCCGCGTCCCTATCCCGGCCCCGCGTCCCTATCCCGGCCCCGCGTCCCTATCCCGGCCCCGCGTCCCTATCCCGGCCCCGCGTCCCTATCCCGGCCCCGCGTCCCTGTCCCGGCCCCTATCCCGGCCCCGCGTCCCTATCCCGGCCCCGCGTCCCTATCCTGGCCCCGCGTCCCTGTCCCTGTCCCGGCCCCGCGTCCCTCTCCCGGCCCCGCGTCCCTCTCCCGGCCCCGCGTCCCTGTCCCGGCCCCGCGTCCCTTTCCCGGCCCCGCGTCCCTATCCCGGCCCCGCGTCCCTATCCCGGCCCCGCCTCCCTCTCCCGGCCCCGCCTCCCTATCCCGGCCCCGCGTCCCTATCCCGGCCCCGCGTCCCTATCCCGGCCCCGCGTCCCTATCCTGCCTCCGCGTCCCTATCCCGGCCCCGCGTCCCTATCCCGGCCCCGCGTCCCTATCCCGGCCCCGCGTCCCTGTCCCTGTCCCGGCCCCGCGTCCCTCTCCCGGCCCCGCCTCCCTATCCCGGCCCCGCGTCCCTATCCCGGCCCCGCGTCCCTATCCCGGCCCCGCGTCCCTATCCCGGCCCCGCGTCCCTATCCCGGCCCCGCGTCCCTATCCCGGCCCCGCGTCCCTATCCCGGCCCCGCCTCCTGCGTCGCTGGCCCGGCGCTGTCCCCTGCTGAAACCACGCTGGGCACAGAGCTTAGCGCTCTCCCAGGAGTTGGCCCAGCTGTTTGCATTACAAATGCCCATTGTCCTAACCTGTCTGGGGCACCAGTGGGGAAGAATGACGGGTTTCTGGCACCAAAGGGGTTAATTAGTAACAACTGTGTGCGCCTGTGTGCGTCTGGATGTGTGCCTGTCTCTGTGTGTGCGTCTGTGTGCCTGTCTGGATGTATAGATGTGTGCCTGCGTCTGTGTGCGGATGTGTGTGCGTCTAGATGTATAGATGTGTGTGCGGATGTGTGTGCGGATGTGTGTGCGTCTGGATGTATAGATGTGTGCCTGTCTCTGTGTGTGCGGATGTGTGTGCATGTGCAGAGCTGTCTGTCTGTCTCTGCACATATGTGTATACAGTGTGTGTGTATATATGTATGTATATATAACACACACACACCTCTCCTCTATCTATCGCGGGATGTGCACACTTCCTGCAGGGCGGCAGTATTATATGTCTGTGTATAGGGGAACGTGTGTAGTCCTGATACTCAGTCTGATGGAGGGGCTGCTGAACCCCGGGGTCTACCGGGTGATCAGTCCACTGGGTGCAGCTGGCTTATCCATAACAGTGACCCTCTGTCTCCCTGACACCCCTCACTTCCACTCCCCGAGGGGAGCCGGGGAGCTGGGAGCTGGGAGTCGGGGAGCTGGGGAGTCGGGGAGCTGGGGATCTGGGGAGCTGGGGAGCTGGGGAGCTGGGGAGTCGGGGAGCTGGGGAGTCGGGGAGCTGGGGAGTCGGGGAGCTGGGGAGTCGGGGAGCTGGGGAGTCGGGGAGCTGGGGAGTCGGGGAGCCTGGGGGTCGGGGAGCTGCGAGCCGGGGAGCTGGGGAGCAGGAAGCCGGGGAGCTGTCTGCACCACGGAGCCTGCACTACACTTCCATGGAGCCGCTAACTCGTCCCTTGCTGCCGCTACACTAGCCGGAGCTCCTGGGGCTGAGACCCAGACCGGACTCATACCCGGGTCCCCAAGCAGATCGGCACGTGCCCGCACCCCCCCCCCCCCCCCCGCCGGGATACCGCACGGTGCTCCGCTGCTTCCCTGTCTGTCACACAGTCTGAGCAGAAGTCACAATGGGGAACATCACACACATGGGGACACTGGTCGGGCATTGTCTGACTTACCTGCCTGGTCCCTTCGAGGTCCTCTGCGTGTGGCGATGATCTGTGGGGTGGGCTCCAAAACCTGGGGAGCATAAACTACCTTGGTTGGCAGCGGTGCTGACCGCACCTCTGGCTGGGCAACTGCCCAACTGCCCAACTCCCAACTGCGGCTCTCTGTGACTGAGGTCACAAGAGCATCCTCTCCATGTACCTTCACCGGCATCCCCGTCTGTGCGCACCGGTGCCCCGGGACATACCCTAGCAGGCTGCCCTAGGAGTACCTTGTCGCAGGGGATCCCCAGGCCGACTGCCGGCTGATTTGCCTGGGACACCTGGATGAGAAAATAATGTTTTGGGGACTGCTGGCTGTATGTTTGCCTGGGACACCTGGGTGTTTTGGGGACTGCTGGCTGTGTCTTTGCCTGGGACACCTGGGTGTTTTGGGGACACCTGGATGTTTTGGGGACTGCTGGCTGTATGTTTGCCTGGGACACCTGGATGTTTTGGGGACACCTGGATGTTTTGGGGACACCTGGATGTTTTGGGGACTGCTGGCTGTATCTTTGCCTGGGACACCTGGATGTTTTGGGGACACCTGGATGTTTTGGGGACTGCTGGCTGTGTCTTTGCCTGGGACACCTGGATGTTTTGGGGACTGCTGGCTGTATGTTTGCCTGGGACACCTGGGTGTTTTGGGGACACCTGGATGTTTTGGGGACTGCTGGCTGTGTCTTTGCCTGGGACACCTGGATGTTTTGGGGACACCTGGATGTTTTGGGGACACCTGGATGTTTTGGGGACTGCTGGCTGTGTCTTTGTCTGGGACACCTGGATGTTTTGGGGACTGCTGGCTGTATCTTTGCCTGGGACACCTGGATGTTTTGGGGACTGCTGGCTGTAATTTGCCTGGGACACCTGGATGTTTTGGGGACTGCTGGCTGTATCTTTGCCTGGGACACCTGGATGTTTTGGGGACTGCTGGCTGTATGTTTGCCTGGGACACCTGGATGTTTTGGGGACACCTGGATGTTTTGGGGACTGCTGGCTGTATCTTTGCCTGGGACACCTGGATGTTTTGGGGACTGCTGGCTGTATGTTTGCCTGGGACACCTGGGTGTTTTTGGGGACTGCTGGCTGTATCTTTGCCTGGGACACCTGGATGTTTTGGGGACACCTGGATGTTTTGGGGACTGCTGGCTGTATGTTTTCCTGGGACACCTGGATGTTTTGGGGACACCTGGATGTTTTGGGGACTGCTGGCTGTGTCTTTGCCTGGGACACCTGGGTGTTTTGGGGACTGCTGGCTGTATCTTTGCCTGGGACACCTGGATGTTTTGGGGACTGCTGGCTGTATCTTTGCCTGGGACACCTGGATGTTTTGGGGACACCTGGATGTTTTGGGGACACTTGGATGTTTTGGGGACACCTGGATGTTTTGGGGACTGCTGGCTGTATGTTTGCCTGGGACACCTGGGTGTTTTGGGGACTGCTGGCTGTATCTTTGCCTGGGACACCTGGATGTTTTGGGGACACCTGGATGTTTTGGGGACTGCTGGCTGTATGTTTGCCTGGGACACCTGGATGTTTTGGGGACTGCTGGCTGTGTCTTTGCCTGGGACACCTGGGTGTTTTGGGGACTGCTGGCTGTGTCTTTGCCTGGGACACCTGGATGTTTTGGGGACTGCTGGCTTTATCTTTGCCTGGGACACCTGGGTGTTTTGGGGACTGCTGGCTGTGTCTTTGCCTGGGACACCTGGATGTTTTGGGGACTGCTGGCTGTGTCTTTGCCTGGGACACCTGGATGTTTTGGGGACACCTGGATGTTTTGGGGACTGCTGGCTGTGTCTTTGCCTGGGACACCTGGATGTTTTGGGGACTGCTGGCTGTGTCTTTGCCCGGGACACCTGGATGTTTTGGGGACACCTGGATGTTTTGGGGACACCTGGGTGTTTTGGGGACTGCTGGCTGTATCTTTGCCGTGGACACCTGGGTGTTTTGGGGACTGCTGGCTGTATGTTTGCCTGGGACACCTGGATGTTTTGGGGACTGCTGGCTGTGTCTTTGCCTGGGACACCTGGATGTTTTGGGGACTGCTGGCTGTGTCTTTGCCTGGGACACCTGGATGTTTTGGGGACTGCTGGCTGTGTCTTTGCCTGGGACACCTGGATGTTTTGGGGACTGCTGGCTGTGTCTTTGCCTGGGACACCTGGATGTTTTGGGGACTGCTGGCTGTGTCTTTGCCTGGGACACCTGGATGTTTTGGGGACTGCTGGCTGTGTCTTTGCCTGGGACACCTGGATGTTTTGGGGACTGCTGGCTGTATGTTTGCCTGGGACACCTGGATGTTTTGGGGACTGCTGGCTGTATGTTTGCCTGGGACACCTGGATGTTTTGGGGACTGCTGGCTGTATGTTTGCCTGGGACACCTGGATGTTTTGGGGACTGCTGGCTGTATGTTTGCCTGGGACACCTGGAAGTTTTGGGGACTGCTGGCTGTATCTTTGCCTGGGACACCTGGATGTTTTGGGGACTGCTGGCTGTATGTTTGCCTGGGACACCTGGATGTTTTGGGGACTGCTGGCTGTATCTTTGCCTGGGACACCTGGGTGTTTTGGGGACTGCTGGCTGTATGTTTGCCTGGCGGCTGCTGTCTGCTCCTCCTGGGGATACGGCCTCTCACAGGACGTCCATCCTGTATTTGGGGAGCGTTGCCCCAGACGGGCTACTGGACTCCTCAGGAACTGCTGGATCTGTTGGTCCCAAATGCAGGGGGACGGTGACATCCTCAGTGGGCAGGGGTACCAAAGGCTCCCCTGCCTGGGCAGGTGCTTTCCCTTCTGGTGATGGCCGCTATGGGAGCAGCTTCCTCCGCAAACGAGCAGATGAGGTGCCCCAGGTTGTTCCGAATATCACCTCTGCTTCCAACCCAGGCAAAACACCCTCATACCTTGACTGGCTCCCCAGTCAACGAACACCCGGGCGACCTGGATTAGCCTAGGTCCCCCGCCTGGCATGGTTACCTGCATCCCTGTGCCCGGGAGCAGCGCCTCTGGACTGACCATATGGGGTCTCACCGGAGTCGATCAGGCCGCCCGCCTGGCGAGCTCCGATGGTCCCTGGCCGCAAATGCTTGATCCTCACATCGTTGGACGGCTGCAACCCGATGCCCGCCTGCCTCCTCTGCCCCTGGCGGAGGGGGTAGAAATTGCCGCCTGGGTCCCCCGCTGTGCTTGCTGGGTGGCGGCACGCTGATCCGCTGAGAGTACCAGTCCCACGAAGGCGGGGAGTGCCGGAGCGGGACCGCCCCATTACATCGGTACCAGCGCCCCATTACATCGGTACCAGCGCCTCTCGTGCCGGAGTTCCAGGGACTTGGATGTACAGATACTTCCCCCCGTGGCGCCCGGTATTACATGAATAACGTGTAGTTTAACACATTAACGTGTAGTTTAACACATTAACGTATAGTTTAACACATTAACGTGTAGTTTAACACATTAACGTATAGTTTAACACATTAACGTGTAGTTTAATACATTAACGTATAGTTTAACACATTAACGTATAGTTTAACATATTAACGTGTAGTTTAACACATTAACGTATAGTTTAACACATTAACGTGTAGTTTAACACATTAACGTGTAGTTTAACACATTAACGTATAGTTTAACACATTAACGTGTAGTTTAACACATTAACGTATAGTTTAACACATTAACGTATAGTTTAACACATTAACGTATAGTTTAACACATTAACGTATAGTTTAACACATTAACGTATAGTTTAATACATTAACGTATAGTTTAACATATTAACGTGTAGTTTAACACATTAACGTGTAGTTTAACACATTAACGTGTAGTTTAACACATTAACGTATAGTTTAACACATTAACGTATAGTTTAACACATTAACGTGTAGTTTAACACATTAACGTATAGTTTAACACATTAACGTGTAGTTTAACACATTAACGTGTAGTTTAACACATTAACGTATAGTTTAACACATTAACGTATAGTTTAACACATTAACGTGTAGTTTAACACATTAACGTGTAGTTTAACACATTAACGTGTAGTTTAACACATTAACGTATAGTTTAACACATTAACGTATAGTTTAACACATTAACGTATAGTTTAACACATTAACGTATAGTTTAACACATTAACGTATAGTTTAACACATTAACGTGTAGTTTAACACATTAACGTATAGTTTAACACATTAACGTGTAGTTTAACACATTAACGTGTATAACGTATAGTTTAACACATTAACGTATAGTTTAACACATTAACGTGTAGTTTAACACATTAACGTGTAGTTTAACACATTAACGTATAGTTTAACACATTAACGTATAGATTAACACATTAACGTATAGATTAACACATTAACGTATAGATTAACACATTAACGTGTAGTTTAACACATTAACGTATAGTTTAACACATTAACGTGTAGTTTAACACATTAACGTATAGTTTAACACATTAACGTATAGTTTAACACATTAACGTATAGTTTAACACATTAACGTGTAGTTTAACACATTAACGTGTAGTTTAACACATTAACGTGTAGTTTAACACATTAACGTGTAGTTTAACACCTTAACGTATAGTTTAACACCTTAACGTATAGTTTAACACATTAACGTATAGTTTAACACATTAACGTATAGTTTAACACCTTAACGTGTAGTTTAACACATTAACGTGTAGTTTAACACATTAACGTATAGATTAACACATTAACGTATGGTTTAACACATTAACGTATAGATTAACACATTAACGTATAGATTAACACATTAACGTATAGATTAACACATTAACGTGTAGTTTAACACATTAACGTGTAGTTTAACACATTAACGTGTAGTTTAACACATTAACGTATAGTTTAACACATTAACGTATAGTTTAACACATTAACGTGTAGTTTAACACATTAACGTGTAGTTTAACACATTAACGTGTAGTTTAACACATCAACGTGTAGTTTAACACATTAACGTGTAGTTTAATACTTTAACGTATAGTTTAACACATTAACGCATAGTTTAACACTGACGCACTGATGCAGCGCCCTGTATACTGGCGCCCTGTATACTGACACTGGCGCCCTGTATACTGGCGCCGCGCCCTGTGTACTGACGCCGCGCCCTGTGTACTGACGCCGCGCCCTGTGTACTGACGCCGCGCCCTGTGTACTGACGCAGCGCCCTGTGTACTGACGCCGCGCCCTGTGTACTGACGCAGCGCCCTGTGTACTGACGCCGCGCCCTGTGTACTGACGCCGCGCCCTGTGTACTGACGCCGCGCCCTGGTGTACTGACGCCGCGCCCTGTGTACTGACGCCGCGCCCTGTGTACTGACGCCGCGCCCTGTGTACTGACGCCGCGCCCTGTGTACTGACGCCGCGCCCTGTGTACTGGCGCCGCGCCCTGTGTACTGGCGCCGCGCCCTGTGTACTGGCGCCGCGCCCTGTGTACTGGCGCCGCGCCCTGTGTACTGGCGCCGCGCCCTGTGTACTGGCGCCGCGCCCTGTGTACTGGCGCCGCGCCCTGTGTACTGGCGCCGCGCCCTGTGTACTGACGCCGCGCCCCTGTGTACTGACGCCGCGCCCTGTGTACTGACGCCGCGCCCTGTGTACTGACGCCGCGCCCTGTGTACTGACGCCGCGCCCTGTGTACTGACGCAGCCACGGGTATCCGAACACTTGCCTGGGAATCTGGGGCAATCTCCCAGTAACACTGCAACATTTCTGCAGACAGAGTAATGGTCCCATCGGAGTCACGCAGCGGGGGGTCCCTGGGGGTTGTTTCCGAGGGGGGGGGGGTGTTGGTGTCTCCGGGGGGGGGGTGTTGGTGTCTCCGGGGGAGGGAGGTGTTGGTGTCTCCGGGGGGGGGGGGGGTGTTGGTGTCTCCGGGGGGGGGGGGGTGTTGGTGTCTCCGGGGGAGGGAGGTGTTGGTGTCTCCGGGAGTGTGGGGGTGTTGGTGTCTGGGGGGGGTGGGTGTTGGTGTCTCCGGGGGGGGGGGTGTTTTGGTGTCTCCTGGAGGGTGTTGTTGTCTCGGGGGGGGGGGGGTGTTGGTGTCTCAGGGGGTGGGTGTTGGTGTCTCCGGGGGGAGGGGGGTGTTGGGTGTCTCCGGGGAGGGGGGTGTTGGTGTCTCCGGGGGGGGTGTTGGTGTCTCCGGGGGGGGGGTGTTGGTGTCTCCCGGGGGGGGGGTGTTGGTGTCTCTGGGGGGGGGGGTGTTGGTGTCTCCGGGGGGGGGGGGGGGTGTTGGTGTTTCGGGGGGGGGGGGTGTTGGTGTTTCCGGGGGGGGGGGTGTTGGTGTCCCCGGGGGGGGGGTGGGTGTTGGTGTCTCCCGAGGGGGGGGGGGTGTTGGTGTCTCTGGGGGGGGTGTTGGTGTCTCCGGGGGGGGGGGGGGGGGTGTTGGTGTCTCCAGGGGGGGGGGGGGGGGTGTCTCTGTTCTTCAAGGGGAGGTATTGCCGGGACAATGTGCCTACATGTATCCGAGAATCAGGCATGATTCCCGGGTACATTTATAGGGGAACCGACAACTCCGGACCCCAACCTACTAGGGCACATTGCGTCAGCGGTTCCTCCGCAAACCCCCCCTGAAACTCATCCCCAGCAATCCCCGCTCGCTGGCAGGCCCGGAAACTCATCCCCCAGCATCCCCAGCCTGGCAGGCCTGGCAAGGGAAAACACAGAACATATCTTTATTACAGACAGTATAACAGAATGGGACATTGTTACCGGGCTAAAGAGCTGACTCTCTGGGACCCTTATGCACGGATCAGGGGTAACCAACATGGGCTTAACCGTTATTTGAGAGAGTCTGGTGGTGTTGTGTGCCCCTCCCGAGGCACTGAGGGGGTTGTGTGCCCCTCCCGAGGCACTGAGGGGGTTGTGTGCTCTGACAGACGGTGTATTCATGGTGAAGGTCAGACCGGGAGGGGCTGGGACGCTGTAATAACATACACGAAGGTGTGGGCATGACTGTGTGTCTGTGTATGGGAGGCTATCTGCGTGTGTGTGTGTGTGTGTGTGTGTGTGTGTTGTGTGGCTATCCGTGTGTCTGTGTATGTGAGGCTATCCGTGTGTCTGTGTGTGTGAGGCTATCCGTGTGTGTGTGTGTGTGTGTGTGGCTATCCGTGTGTCTGTGTGTGTGAGGCTATCCGTGTGTCTGTGTGTGTGTGTGGCTATCCGTGTGTCTGTGTGTGTGAGGCTATCCGTGTGTGTGTGTGTGTGTGTGTGTGTGTGGCTATCCGTGTGTCTGTGTGTGTGAGGCTATCCGTGTGTCTGTGTGTGTGTGAGGCTATCCGTGTGTCTGTGTGTGTGAGGCTATCCGTGTGTCTGTGTGTGTGAGGCTATCCGTGTGTGTGTGTGTGGCTATCCGTGTGTGTGGCTATCCGTGTGTGTGTGTGTGGCTATCCGTGTGTGTGTGTGGCTATCCGTGTGTGTGTGTGGCTATCCGTGTGTGTGTGTGTGGCTATCCGTGTGTGTGTGTGGCTATCCGTGTGTGTGTGTGGCTATCCGTGTGTGTGTGTGGCTATCCGTGTGTGTGTGTGGCTATCCGTGTGTGTGTGTGGCTATCCGTGTGTGTGTGTGGCTATCCGTGTGCGTGTGAGGCTATCCGTGTGTCTGTGTGCGTGTGAGGCTATCCGTGTGTCTGTGTGCGTGTGAGGCTATCCGTGTGTCTGTGTGTGTGAGGCTATCCGTGTGCGTGTGTGCGTGTGAGGCTATCCGTGTGTCTGTGTGTGTGAGGCTATCCGTGTGTGTGTGTGAGGCTATCCGTGTGTGTGTGTGAGGCTATCCGTGTGTGTGTGTGAGGCTATCCGTGTGTGTGTGTGTGGTGGCTATCCGTGTGTGTGTGTGTGGCTATCCGTGTGTGTGGGGCTATCCGTGTGTGTGTGGGGGCTATCCGTGTGTGTGTGTGTGGCTATCCGTGTGTGTGTGTGGCTATCCGTGTGTGTGTGTGTGGCTATCCGTGTGTGTGTGTGTGGCTATCCGTGTGTGTGTGTGTTGGCTATCCGTGTGTGTGTGTGTGGCTATCCGTGTGTGTGTGTGTGGCTATCCGTGTGTGTGTGTGTGGCTATCCGTGTGTGTGTGTGGCTATCCGTGTGTGTGTGTGGCTATCCGTGTGTGTGTGTGGCTATCCGTGTGTGTGTGTGGCTATCCGTGTGTGTGTGTGGCTATCCGTGTGTGTGTGTGGCTATCCGTGTCTGTGTGGGGCTATCCGTGTGTGTGTGTGTGGCTATCAGTGTGTGTGTGTGTGAGGCTATCCGTGTGTGTGTGGGGCTATCCGTGTGTGTGTGTGTGAGGCTATCCGTGTGTGTGTGGGGCTATCCGTGTGTCCTGTGTGTGTGAGGCTATCCGTGTGTCTGTGTGTGTGAGGCTATCCGTTGTGTCTGTGTGTGTGAGGCTATCCGTGTGTCTGTGTGTGTGAGGCTATCCGTGTGTCTGTGTGTGTGAGGCTATCCGTGTGTCTGTGTGTGTGAGGCTATCCGTGTGTCTGTGTGTGTGAGGCTATCCGTGTGTCTGTGTGTGTGAGGCTATCCGTGTGTCTGTGTGTGTGTGTGGCTATCGTGTGTCTGTGTGTGTGAGGCTATCCGTGTGTGTGTGTGAGGCTATCCGTGTGTCTGTGTGTGTGAAGGCTATCCGTGTGTCTGTGTGTGTGAGGCTATCCGTGTGTCTGTGTGTGTGAGGCTATCCGTGTGTCTGTGTGTGTGGCTATCCGTGTGTGTGTGTGTGGCTATCCGTGTGTGTGTGTGGCTATCCGTGTGTGTGTGTGGCTATCCGTGTGTGTGTGGCTATCCGTGTGTGTGGTGTGGCTATCCGTGTGTGTGTGTGGCTATCCGTGTGTGTGTGTGGCTATCCGTGTGTGTGTGTGGCTATCCGTGTGTGTGTGTGGCTATCCGTGTGTGTGTGTGGCTATCCGTGTGTGTGTGTGGCTATCCGTGTGTGTGTGTGGCTATCCGTGTGTGTGTGTGGCTATCCGTGTGTGTGTGTGGCTATCCGTGTGTGTGTGTGGCTATCCGTGTGTGTGTGTGGCTATCCGTGGTGTGTGTGTGGCTATCCGTGTGTGTGTGTGGCTATCCGTGTCTGTGTGGGGCTATCCGTGTGTGTGTGTGTGGCTATCAGTGTGGTGTGTGTGTGTGAGGGCTATCCGTGTGTGTGTGGGGCTATCCGGTGTGTGTGTGTGTGAGGCTATCCGTGTGTGTGTGGGGCTATCCGTGTGTCTGTGTGTGTGAGGCTATCCGTGTGTCTGTGTGTGTGAGGCTATCGCTGTGTGTGTTGTGTGAGGCTATCCGTGTGTCTGTGTGTGTGAGGCTATCCGTGTGTCTGTGTGTGTGAGGCTATCCGTGTGTCTGTGTGTGTGAGGCTATCCGTGTGTCTGTGTGTGTGAGGCTATCCGTGTGTCTGTGTGTGTGAGCTATCCGTGTGTCTGTGTGTGTGAGGCTATCCGGTGTGTCTGTGTGTGTGTGTGGCTATCCGTGTGTCTGTGTGTGTGAGGCTATCCGTGTGTGTGTGTGAGGCTATCCGTGTGTCTGTGTGTGTGAGGCTATCCGTGTGTCGTGTGTGTGAGGCTATCCGTGTGTCTGTGTGTGTGAGGCTATCCGTGTGTCTGTGTGTGTGGCTATCCGTGTGTGTGTGGTGTGGCTATCGTGTGTGTGTGTGGCTATCCGTGTGTGTGTGTGGCTATCCCGTGTGTGTGTGGCTATCCGTGTGTGTGTGTGGCTATCCGTGTGTGTGTGTGGCTATCCGTGTGTGTGTGTGGCTATCCGTGTGTGTGTGTGGCTATCCGTGTGTGTGTGTGGCTATCCGTGTGTGTGTGTGGCTATCCGTGTGTGTGTGTGGCTATCCGTGTGCGTGTGAGGCTATCCGTGTGCGTGTGAGGCTATCCGTGGGTCTGTGTGCGTGTGAGGCTATCCGTGTGTCTGTGTGCGTGTGAGGCTATCCGTGTGTCTGTGTGTGTGAGGCTATCCGTGTGTCTGTGTGTGTGAGAGGCTATCCGTGTGTGTCTGTGTGTGTGAGGCTATCCGTGTGTCTGTGTGTGTGAGGCTATCCGGTGCGTGTGTGCGTTGTGAGGCTATCCGTGTGTCTGTGTGTGTGAGGCTATCCGTGTGTCTGTGTGTGTGTGGCTATCCGTGTGTGTGTGTGGCTATCCGTGTGTGTGTGTGTGGCTATCCGTGTGTGTGTGTGTGGCTATCCGTGTGTGTGTGTGGCTATCCGTGTGTGTGTGTGGCTATCCGTGTGTGTGTGTGTGGCTATCCGTGTGTGTGTGTGGCTATCCGTGTGTGTGTGTGGCTATCCGTGTGTGTGTGTGGCTATCCGTTGTGTGTGGTGGCTATCCGTGTGTGTGTGGTGGCTATCCGTGTGTGTGTGTGGCTATCCGTGTGTGTGTGTGGCTATCCGTGTGTGTGTGTGGCTATCCGTGTGTGTGTGTGGCTATCCGTTGTGTGGTGTGTGTGGCTCTCCGTGTGTGTGTGTGGCTATCCGTGTGTCGTGTGTGGCTATCCGTGTCTGTGTGGGCTATCCGTTCTGTGTGGGGCTATCCGTGTGTGTGTGGGGCTATCAGTGTGTGTGTGTGTGTGAGGCTATCCGTGTGTGTGTGGGGCTATCCGTGTGTCTGTGTGTGTGAGGCTATCCGTGTGTCTGTGTGTGTGAGGCTATCCGTGTTGTGTGTGGGTGAGGCTATCCGTGTGTCTGTGTGTGTGAGGCTATCCGTGTGTCCTGTGTGTGTGAGGCTATCCGTGTGTCTGTGTGTGTGAGGCTATCCGTGTGTCTGTGTGTGTGAGGCTCTCCGTGTGTCTGTGTGTGTGTGAGGCTATCCGTGTGTCTGTGTGTGTGAGGCTATCCGTGTGTCTGTGTGTGTGTGTGTGTGTGTATGTGTGGCTATCCGTGTGTCTGTGTGTGTGAGGCTGTGCGTGTGTGCGTGTGAGGCTATCCGTGTGTGCTGTGTGTGTGAGGCTATCCGTGTGTCTGTGTGCGTGTGAGGCTATCCGTGTGTCTGTGTGCGTGTGAGGCTATCCGTGTGTCTGTGTGCGTGTGAGGCTATCCGTGTGTCCTGTGTGTGTGAGGCTATCCGTGTGTCTGTGTGTGTGAGGCTATCCGTGTGTCTGTGTGTGTGAGGCTATCCGTGTGTCCTGTGTGCGTGTGAGGCTATCCGTGTGTCTGTGTGCGTGTGAGGCTATCCGTGGTGTCTGTGTGTGTGAGGCTATCCGTGTGTCTGTGTGTGTGAGGCTATCCGTGTGTCTGTGTGTGTGAGGCTATCCGTGTGTCTGTG
>NW_027456558.1:0-16771 GCF_040206685.1 Ascaphus truei | reverse complement strand
TTCTAAACCTGGATGCTGACATTTTCTGTGCACACACGGGTGCGGTTCCAAGAGAGCAGAGAAGCTTACTCTACAGCAGCTAACAGATAAGACTTTCATTAACAAGACTTTTTATATCTGTTCATTTCATGCTATGTGTTTGGGGCTGGGAGACTTGCTTATCTAAGGGAGATGTGAATTAATTGCATAGTATTCACTAGAAATACTCCCAAGTGAATAGAAGCTTTGTTTCCCCCCCCCCCCCTGTGTTTGGATGGTTTCCTGATGAAAAGGAAAAGGCACAATAAAGCCTTGTTATAATTTCACCTTACAAAAGTCTCCAATTGTGTACCTCTGTGAACGTCCGTCTACAGGGCTAAACATCTGTTTTTTGCTTGAGTTTTGTGTGCCTACTGCTTTATATATATATATATATATATATATATATATATATATATATATATATATATATATATGCCTCCCATCCTGGCTCCTGCAGATTTTACATCAGTGTCGGTGTTAGGGCAGCTCAGGATGCGTTACCTAGTTCACGGTGAGTGCCTCGTGCGGGCCGGGTGTTGGTAAACAATGATGGGCGCCAGGATCTTTATTAATTCAAACAGCAGTTTATTATCTGGTAGGCACAGCCACACAGGTCATCTTGTATTTCCAGTAACGTGTCTTTGGCCTGTCGTGTGTTTGCGCGGCGTCCCTAGCTGCCCCTATATCAGCCCACTTGGGAGGTGCTGAGACTCTGTATTGCTTGACCTGCCTATAGAATCCCTCTGCTCTATAGCGCGGGTAGTGCTCCATATCCATGGGGCCCCTGGCGGGCCTCGCGCTACATCTGTGTTCAGCCCCCTCATTTCAGGGCGGCCTGTCAACGCGTGGCCTTCTGGGCATGAGCCAGTGATGGACACACCTGTGCGGTGAGTCCAACTATACCTCGGGACTGCGGCTTGTGAAGCTCCCTCTGGGTATAGCCGGGCTCTCATGGTATCTTGGGAGTAATACAAGTGCAAAACGTGATATATCAAAAGTGGCGCTCTATTATAAGCTTTAAACACGTGTTAATCCAATATTAACATATAAACCTTAAATTGAATAAATATAAGTGATACAAACAAATCCTTGAATGCTGCTGTGACCCAGTGCAGGACTGCTCTCTCAATCCCAGGTGAATATGGCGCCGTGGTGATCAAAGGAAAGCGCAAACATGTGGAGATATAAAAAATAAAACTGATGGTGCAGTATTGTGACAAATAAATACGTATTCAGAAAAGCCAACATAGCGCGATCTGTTTAAAAACTGTATTCAAGTGGTTAAAATGAATCTCGCCTCCGGTGTCTTAGTGCAGTTTTTCCTTCCCTCTTCTCGGCGAGCGTCTCACTTCTGCGTTCCAGCAGGGCGGATGTGACGTCAGTCAGAAGAAATCCTAAGGGAAGAAACGCGTAGAGTGAAAGTGATTCACAGCCAGCCCTCCAAACCGGAACTCCCGAAGTCTCACTGACGTCACATCCGCCCTGCCGGAACGCAGGAGTGAGACGCACGCCGAGAAGAGGGAAGGAAAAACTGCACCAAGATACCGGAGGCGAGATGCATTGCGTATCTAAATGCTTTTAAATAGCATACATCATGTGAGTGTATTGTTATATTTTTAACCACTTGAATACAGTTTTTAAACAGATCGCGCTATGTTGGCTTTTCTGTGTTTAACCATTTAAGGAATACATTCCCACACCAAGGTTCCAGCCAGTTTATCATCACTGCAGACATATACCCAAAGATACCTTTACGTACACAGTATCATTCTCACACTTGTGAGTATAAATAACAGCAGACTTAAAGAAGAATACGTATTTATTTGTCACAATACTGCACCATCAGTTTTATTTTTTATATCTCCACATGTTTGCGCTTCCCTTTGATCACCACGTCGCCATCTTGGGAGTAATGCCTGACCATAATGGTGGAACTTTAATTACACAGAGTACTTTCCCTAACTGAAAACAATAAAAGGGATTGGTGACCTATAATATACATAGGGGCTTCCATAACTATTCACAGTGAGATCCCTCTTCTCCAGCTCCTCCTGAGATCTGATCTTCCAGAAGCTTCCCCCCTCTATTTATAGCCCAGCATGATGTCACTGTATCCAGCCAGAAAGAGGCGGGGCTTAATTTCCGCTGCATCACCCCAGCAACCTGTGATAGAGAAGGGGCGTTAATCTGTGTGAGCCCACACACTTAACCCCTTAAGGCGGAGAGTGGGCGGGGGGGGGGGGGGGGTACATATCAAATAAGGAAACATCTATAGTTCTCACCCTCATTTCACCCTCTCGGGTACATGATACAAATCAGACTCTCCAATACAATGCTTCTTGGAGCAGCAGTTTCCCCCTGTCCCTGCCACAATTTTATTTGGGTCACATTAAGTTTCGCATAATAAAAGAGTTTTCTCACCGGTGCCTCTAATTTTTTATTACTTGGAAATGATTATTATATTATTTGTGAATACTGCTGTTATGGTAAAAAAAAAATATATCAGTTGTTTAATAGTTCTCCAAGTTTGTCGTACATAGCACAGGCCACCAGGGCATTTGAGCAAATATATTCCCGATTTAGGGCCTCTTGCCGTAAGCGCCGATAAGCCCGTTATCGCCAGCTTCTCGCAAAACAAGCCTACTGCGATTCAGTAAGCCCCGAGAAGCTGGCGACAAGAGCAAAAATCTGCAGGTTTTTTTGGGCCAAAATTTTTTCCGGTAGACGCGCGGCGATAAGCCACTTTTCGGCACTGATCGCCAGTTTTTCAAACACACTCAATTCTAGTAGCCCTGTCCAGCTTCTCGCAGCTGATTGTTGGCAGTGAGGATCCCATTGGATAATCCTGCTTTTAAATCAGATTGGATGCTGCCTTATAGAAAGAGAAAGACGTGAATGGAATTAAAGAATATCGACAGTACCAACATTAATTCTCTTCTAAAGTTGGCCATTTCCTGAGCTTCCCCTACCTTCAATACGTTGTAAGGATCTGTGTTACTGACAGGTGTTCAGCTCACACGCTGCATTTCCTGTACGTGTTGTTATGGGTATGTACGTTACAGCCTCTGCTATAAATGCACATTGTTTCACCTGCAAATCAGCAGCGCAGAACAGGCTGAAGTGTGTCTTCGAAAAGGGAGACTTTATTGGAAATCTGCTGAAAAAAGTAATTATTATTTAGTTGTAACCCTCCTTACCCGGCTCCAATCGCGGTCACGTCAAAGTGGTTTTATACATTGCATTGCTCTGTATCTCCGGCATTTGCAGAGTGCTGGGTGGGTACAGGCTGGGCGGGAATAAACGGATAGGTAAAAGATGATGCGCTGACATCCCGCTAGATGGACGGGTTCTATACCGCCTGCAGTGTCGGCAACCCGATGATGACAGTCGCGGTCAAGCAGCGTTAGGGGCAACCCTGTGAGATCAGGACAAGTGGCATCCCTCTCCCACAACTCACGGTCCCCATTCCTCAAATGCCACTATCATAAAGGGGCCGTGCCTAACTGAAAACAACAATTGATGACAGGACACATCTTAATACACTTAGCTATACACATAAACCTATTTACAGGACTCATAGTGAGGCCCCCAGTCAGAACTCCGAAGAACCTGCTTCTAGAACATCAAGGACGGCTATATATAATCCCTACATTGTCATCATACATCACATGATGGGGAAGGGTTAACCTGAGGAAGCCCACATAGGTAACCCCTTACAGAACTAGTTATTTAGGCCTTTTTATATATCACCAACCAGGTACACAGCTGTAAAAACAAGTTAAAAGAGAATATCTGCGATAAAGAGGCATACAGAGAATAAATATAGGGCCTTTGGACTCAAACTATAAATTGCATCATATAGCTGTAGACTTTGCAATGTTTGTGTGTATATAGAGCAATGGAAATCAGAATTGAACATTGATGCAGATCATGTTTTTAACCCATTCTATGTCCTGTAGAGGACAATTTATGGGCATGAGTTGCCACACTGATAATGAATGGGCAACCTAAAAAAAAATAACGCAGAATACAATACATAACATTGAAATAAAAACAAGCATTCGCCAAAAATGCATTGCTAGTCACTGTGCTTATATATAGCCCAAAAGGGGCATAGATAAACACATTGGCAGTCAATGAGCAGCCTAAAAAAAATACGCAATGAAATAAAATACAATCAATGCTTTTCTTACCTTTGGTGTCTTCACCCTCCAAATCCGACTCTAGCAGCAACCTCTTCATCCTCAACGCAAAGCTCCTCAACAGCCGATGGCCCTCCGGTAAGTTCTTTTCTTCCTTCTTTACTTCTTTCTTTTCTTCATAGGCCTGTGACGTCACATTCGAGTGTCAAATGGTTTGGCTGGTGTATCATGGGACAGGGATTTTTTTTTAAATGATGGGTCATCATCTTAAAAGGAGGGAAGCCAACAAATCAGGAAGGCTATGCTTGCCTCCCTTTAAAAAAAAATGGTTGCCATTACATGGTACTCCAGATTTATTACACTATATATTATATAAATAGAACATTTGTGTTTGATTTCTCCCTTTATACTAAGACTGTTCACACTTTTACTTTATTATATTATCTTTGTTTCACATGCTATAGATATAGACATTCCGGTTGAATTTGGCCACCTTTATCACCTTGCCTTCACCTGGATAAATGTTGATAAATTCAACCGAAACATCGGATTATATGGCTAATAAATCTAGACATGTTTAAGTCTGTTAGCGCCTCCTCTATTTCTGCTAATCTGTTTAATTAGAGACACTGATGTAAATAACACCTGGTGTGGATTTTATCCAGGACATACACCCCTTCCTAGTTTGTGACTGACATATTCCTTGGTGCACTGTGTGTGTGTGTGTGTGTGTGTGTGTGTGTGTGTGTGTGTGTGTGTGTGTGTGTGTGTGTGTGTGTGTGTGTGTGTGTGTGTGTGTGTGTGTGTGTGTGTGTGTGTGTGTGTGTGTGTGTGTGTGTGTGTGTGTGTGTGTGTGTGTGTGTGTGTGTGTGTGTGTTTTTGTTCCAACCTAAATGAGAGGATCTTATTGTGGACATCATAATACACATAGAGGCCTATTGAGATAGATTTGATGTTATCACTGCGCCATGGAACGTGTTTGCATGTTACTACTTCAAGGTATGACATTTATTTTAAAAAAATGGTTCTGTAAGATATATATCACGTTTTAAATACCAGTGTCAGACCCAACAGGGTTAGAACCCACAACGCTGCCATTCAGAGCTGCAGCTCTAGCATTGAACTAACCAAGATGCTGGGAAATGCTGCTGTCCCACACAGTATCTCTCGGGTGTCTCATATCTCTCGGGTGTCTCATATCTCTCGGGTGTCTCATATCTCTCCGGTGTCTCATATCTCTCGGGTGTCTCATATCTCTCCGGTGTCTCATATCTCTCGGGTGTCTCAGGTCCCAAGGCCGAAAAAGGGGCCCGTGAGAGAGCGCTCAGCCGAAAAATACAGGCCCACGGTCAAAAATAGGGGCACACGAGAGCACCCACGGCCGAAACCAGGGGCCCCGCGAGAAATCCCAAGGCCGAAAACGGGGAAGTGAGAGAGCACCCAGCCGAAAAATAGAGGCCCGCGAGAGCGCCCCCGGCTGAGAATAGGGGCCCATATGAGAGCGCCCAGCTGAAATAGGGGCACGAGAGAGCGCCCACGGCCGCAAATAGGGGCACATGAGAGCACCCAATGCCGAGAATAGGGACCCTGCGAGAGAGCACCCAGCCGAAAATAGAGGCCAGCGAGAGTGCCCCCGGACGAAAATAGGGGCACGAGAGAGCATCCAGAGCCAAAAACGGGCCCGTGAGAGAACGCTCAGCCGAAAAATAGAGGCCCGCGAGAGCGCCCATGATAGAAAAGTGGGACACACGAGAGCACCCACGGCCGAGAACAGGGTCCCCGCGATAGAGCCAAAGGCTGAAAACGGGCCCGTGAGAGAGCACCCGGCCAAAAATAGAAGCCCGCAAGAGCGCCCCCGGCCAAGAATAGGGGCCCAAGGCCGAAAACAGGCACCAATGAGAGTGCGCCCAAGGCCGAAAATAGAGGCCTGCGAGAGCGCCCACGGTCGAAAATAGGGGCAAACGAGAGCACCCACGGCCGAGAACAGGGGCCCCGCTAGATAGCCCAAGGTCGAAAACATGGGCCAGTGAGAGAGCACCCACAGCCGAGAATAGGGGCCCCCACGAGAGAGCCCAAGGCCGAAAACGAGCCTATGAGAGAGCGCCCAGCCAAAAAAAACAGGCCAGCGAGAGCGCCCATGGTCGAAAATAGGGATTCCGCGAGAGAGCCCAAGGCCGAAAACATGGGCCCATGAGAGAGCACCCACGGCCGAGAACAGGGGCACCGCTAGAGAGCC
This sequence comes from Ascaphus truei, assembly GCF_040206685.1. Classification (NCBI taxonomy): domain Eukaryota; kingdom Metazoa; phylum Chordata; class Amphibia; order Anura; family Ascaphidae; genus Ascaphus; species Ascaphus truei. The sequence goes on along the minus strand of NW_027456558.1, from coordinate 10,372 downwards.
CAAGGCCGAAAATAGGGGCCCACGAGAGCACCCACAGCCGAGAACAGGGACCCCGCGAAAGAGCCCACAGCCGAAAACAGGGGATCGTTAGAGAGCGCCTGGCCGAAAATAGAGGCCTGTGAGAGCACCCCCGGCTGAAAATAGGGGCCTGCGAGAGCTCCCACGGCCGAGAATAGTAGCCCCGCGAGAGAGCCAAAGATAATCACATGCCTGTACCTTTGAGTCTAAATTGCCTGATATTCTCTTATACTTTGTAAGTGAGCACTTGTGAAGTGTTTTTACTAATTAAATTGTTGCACAGTTCGCGCTATGGTGTGTTTTTCGTTCTCTGCTGTAGTGCACCCTATCCATTCCATCCTGGTCCCCAGATGCTCCTCAACGTGGGACTACTGTTCGTGTACACTTTATGTGTTTAAATGCTTTTACTCGCTGTCTGCTTGTGAGTATAATCTTTGCAGAATTTCATAGGAATACCATTTTGTGCTTTACAGTATTGTACTATTTTTGTGATCTCTTCTTTTTTACATGTGCATGGTGTCCCGCTCCCTTCTCACCTCCACCCATCACGTCCCAGGGGAAACGAAGACTTTCCCTTCTTGTCTAGGTTGAGTGGGTATCCTTTGTTCACTTATTGTAGTTTTATTACATATGATATTTGTACTTCTTTGGGTTAATTTACTGTAGTGAGCCCTGGTTACCAGAGGGTGTCGCTATTTTACTGTTTTTCTCTTGAATTTGTTTTTTATTTTTGGCACTATCTTTTCTTGAGCACCAGTCCTGGTTATTCTCTTGCTTCTGTGAGAGAGCGCCCGGCTGAAAATAGAGGCCTGCGAGAGCACCACGAACGAGAATAGGGGCCTTCAAGCGCACCCATGGCCGAGAACAGGGGCACGTGAGAGAGCGCCCCGGCTGAAAATAGAGGCCCGCGAGAGCGCCCACGGCCGAAAATAGGGGCCCATGAGGGCATCCCCGGCCGAGAACAGGGACCCCGCAAGAGAGCCACAGTCAAAAATAGGGGTCCGTGAGAGAGTGCCCTGCCGAAAACAGGGGCCTGTGAGAGAGTGCCCGGCTTAAAATAGAGGCCCGCGAGAGCGCCCACGGCCAAAAATAGGGGCCCATCTCTTGCAGCCAATCGCTGCCTCCGCAGAGGTTGCATCTCTGCTCCGCCTCTCAATCCCAGTGATGCACCTCTCCTATTTAAACCCTGCTCTTTCACTTCCTCGTTGCTGAGCATAACCTGTGCGGCCTTGTGTTCCTGCGTTCTGTTTTGCCTTGTGCCTTGCTGTTTTCTCTCCAGTTGCTTTCACATGTACCGACCCGGCTTGACTATTGGACCCTCTCTGGATAACGACCCCGGCTTGCCTCTGACTACCCGCACCTCTCCATCCCTGACCAGGGCTTTTGGACACGCTACTACTCTCCCGGCTCCAACCCCAGACCACGGCACAATGGACATCGACCATTCTACTGGCTCCACCCCAGACCCCGGCAAGTATCTGGACTAACCCAATCTCTCCAAACCAGACCCGGCTACGCTGACTATCCACCCTCCAGGCGCGCCTCCGCTGCTGTGGGTGCGCAGTTTCGTAATTTCCCACCTCAGTACCGGGGTCCCGCCTTGTTCGTGGTGAGCGCAAGCGTTACACTCGTAACATACCTCTAGGCGGGGAAAGGCCAAGGAGCATTTCATTTAATATCCTTGTTAAACATGGGAGGAGCATTGTGTAAACATTTTTGTACTAAAGGTTAGAGAATCCATCTGGACAAGGGGTCCTTCCCATTTTTCAGGGATTTGATTGCTTCCTGAATTTCAAGTGGCTCTATACAGTAGTTTTTTCAAGGATTATTATTATATTGTTTGGTTTAAGTGTGGGGTCAGCATTCTGCTAAGAAGTTTCAAGTTTTTTGTGCTCCCTTATTTTTTAGCCGACTCCGGCACCGGGCCGGGTACATTGTAGAGGGATGTGTAGTATTCTCTAAATACTTTACAAATAATTTTAGGGTTATGCTAAATCTGACTGTTTTTGGTGTATGTACTATGGATTTTGATCTTCGTTTGTTATAGCTTGCGTGCAAGCATTGGACCAGCCTTATTCCTGTCTTCGTAATATTTCTGTTGGGTCAATCGCATAGCCTTTTCTGCGTTTGTCACCAACAGAATATTCAATTGGCCTCTTACTGAGATTATTTGTCTATAGTTTATCCGGGAGGGATTCGATTTGTGGATAGATACTAATTCCGTAACATTTTTGTGTTAGTATATTAACTTGTTTTTTTCTTTCCAAGAAGCCAGCGCAATCAGCCTGCCTCTAATCACCGACTTACGTACATGCCTCGCGGAGGGTGAAAGAAGACACCTTCGGGGGAGTTATTTAGCTCGAAGTATTGGGTGAGCTCCTCCTTTAGTTGAAGAGTTTGTGGGTTAAAGATTCATTTGAAAGACCACCATCTTGTATTGTTTTTGGTTGTAAGGCCGTCCAGCTATGTTATAAGAGTAGAGCGATCTGACCAAGCAGAGGGGACAATGGTTGCTGAGGAGATGTTGTTCTTTATTTGTTGATCGACAAAAATATAGTGGATACGCGAATAGCTACTGTGGGGAAAGTAGAAAGAAAGAAAAATCTTTCACATTGGTATTAATTCATCGCCGAGAGTCGACGAGCATCGGTTCTTTTGACATGGAAACGAGTCCTCGAGTAAAGGGGCTGTCCTTTGTGGTGGTGGTGGTGGGGGGGGGGGTAATTTATATAGATTTGGATCTATAATTGTATTTAAATCTCCAGCTCGGATTAGGAGGCCTTTCTAAACAGATTCTACTAGATTTGTTGACTCCTGGAAGAAAGACTCTTGGTTTTCATTAGGAGCGTAGATATTTACACTTGTTAGATCGGTGGAATCCAATGATCCTGTGATAATTAAAGTTCTTCCAGAGAAATCAGTTTTGATTTTATCTACCTTAAAATGTAACTGTTTATGTTACAGTGTAGCGACTCCATTTTTCTTTGTAGGGGATGATGAATGACAGATTAGAGCAGGGGTGCGCAAACTTCTTGAGCTGCGCTCCTCTGTCCGGGAGCCACAGCGTTTGCACCCCCTCTACCAATAACTCCGCGTCAAATGACGTCACGGGTCATGTGACGTCACGTGACCCTGCCGCGTCTTTTGACACGCGTTGCCATGGCGACTCATGGCGTCACATGACCCTGTGGCGTTATTTGACGCTGCGTTGCCATGGCGACACGTCGCCGAAGACCCGCAGAGAGCAGGTAAGGGAGTTACAGAGGCCTCACGCCTCCCCCGGCATTTAATTTAAATGCCGTGGGGAAGAGGGCGGGGCCTCTGTAACCGCCGCGCCCCCCAGTTTGCGCAATGCTGGATTAGAGGGTAATCATTACTGAATAGTAATGTCTGGTCTCCTTTTTTCAGATGGGAGCTGTGCCCTTTCTGAGAGGCAGCTCAGCGGATCTCCTTGGAATGAAGGGAGAACCCGTTGCATGCTGGGAGCTGGAAAAGCCCTTTATAAAGCAGAAGGATGGTCTGTGACAGGGCATACAGTACTTGCATGTGAGGCCGAGGCCCCGCTGCACGCGCCCGCACGGCCGCCCTGCTTCCTGGCGGCGCGTGCATGCCACTGCACCGCGATCTGCGGTCTGCAGTTGACTTTTTCCGGCGTGGGGGGGGGGGCATGGCCAAAACGGGTCGGGGGGGGGCGGGGTTTTATTACAGGACAAACGCATAAATCACAGGACGTCCCCTCATAAATACTCCGAGCTTTACTCAGATTAGTGGCTTCCAGCCCTACGTAGAACGAGTCCAGCAAAGTTTCTCACAAGCTGAGTGCTGCCAGTTAGTACGAGTCACTGAACCAGCATCAGTCCTTTTCTATCCTTCTTGTAACTCCTCCCCTCCCTCCTCATTGGCTGTCTCGTACACCACATGACGCGTCAGCGCTTCTGATCACCAAAAGCATGTAGCTTCGGCCGTCTGACGCGTCGCAGCACGCAGTCAGCCATGTCGGAAGTAGCCAGCGGGGGCCTCCAGACTGGTGGTAAGGTGCTGGTGGCCCGCACGCACGTGGCCGCGCGCGCCGCCGACCGCAGCGGGTCATTAGCCTTAATGCCAGACAATCACCGAAGAGTCTTATAATTCCTATACAGTCTAAGCCAAAAGGAAACAATTGATTTTGCATTGTTTTGTCTGCTGATTTGGGAAAATAATTCTGTTTAAAAATCAGTTCTACAGTATAATACTTACTAGCTTTTTTATTTTAAAATTCAATGCCATTTTTAAAGAGTTTTAGTATACCTAGCATCCTTTGATTTCTATAGCCTGTTTTATCCCACCTCCCCAGCAGTGCAAGCTCTTTGCAACACTTCCCTGTGTGAGATAATTTGTTACCAATGTTCCCAGCAGTTTGAGCTGCAAACTGTAACAATTGATAATGTTACCTTAGTAATATAAGGATACATTGTAGCTGCTGAGGTACACTGAAAGACTGATTTGAAACTGAAAGGCAACCCTGTGAAGCAGGATCGTTGCTGATCGATCATGGGATAACTAATCAATTAGCAGGTTAGGTCAATAGTTTTCAATAAAAGGTAGTCAAAGGCTGCATATATTTAAAGCAACAAAAATATTTTTTTTAAGCTGCTTGAATTGCTTCTTTAAGTCGAAAGGACTCTGTTTACACACAAATCTCACAGGCTTGAACTGCTTTTAAGCAAAGAAATTGACACACACATTTTTTTGTAATTAAATCTTCTAAGTACTTTGCCCCCATCAACAGAAACTCTCAGAACTGCATGAACTCCTGGGAGACATTACAAGATAAGGTCTTATCCTTATACCCTATGGTGTCCACATTCCTGGTCATTTGAATGGGAATCTAAGACATGTCAAAGCTTGGCACCCTTTGTGGATCTGGGTTTTTCAGAGTTCTTGACCAACCAAATACACATATGGCAGTCCGACCAGTTCAGATAATGTCACAGTCACTATAGTCCAGACAAAGCACAGCAAGTGTGAAACGCGCATCGGGTCGGCAGCAGGAGAACGGATCTCCTGGACACACATCCATCCAGTCAAGGGATGAGGACCAGAGGGGAAAGAAGTTCAGAGCATAGTGTATGTTTGTGGTTATCTTCAGTAACTAGAGATATGTAAGTATAGACGAGCCAACGATTATTCTAAAACTTGCCTTAAACTTGCCTTAAACTAGCCAGGTACATGCTGGGTACATGCTACAACATTTCAGTGACATTTCTGCAGAGACTAATGGCCCATCGGATTAACACAGCAGGGGTCCCTGGCAGTCCCATTCAGTTTGAATGGGACTGCCAGGGACCCCCGCTGTTAATCCGATGGTCCATTAGTCTCTGCAGAAATGTCACTGAAATGTTGCAACATCTACCCAGCATGTACCTGGGTCTTGTTGGTGATTGCCACTGGTTTGTTTTAGAATAACCGTCGGCACTACAGTACATAGCCATGCTGGTATTCAGCTAGAATCTTATCTTACATGATGACATCATTCAAGAGGCCTGCTGCGTTCCGTTGAGGTTTGCATCCCTCTGTACATATTACCGTCGAGCATAGAATGCATCCAGCTGTGTTTGCGATGCTCCGATGCTGGTCCGGTCCCTTTGCCCTGACAACATTTCTCCTGTGCTATTTAACTGTGTTTTAACCTTTCTTGTTCGTATACTCCTATTAAAACGATGATCTGGAAGAGTGCAGCGTTTGGTGTGTCTTATCTTTGTTTATAGCTGATATAGAAAACCCCCTTGCCTCGCCCCATATGAAAATTGGGGTAATTAAGAAATCAAAATTGATTATAGCCTTGGGCATTTTATGGTATATAAGCAGTGTTCGACAAACCTATACATTTGCTCGCCCCGGGCGAGTGGATTTAACCCCCGGGCGAGTAAATATTGGCCCAAGCAGCATACGTTTGGTACTAGGTGGCGAGTAGATTTTTTTGTGTGGCGAGTAGATTTTTTGGTGATTTGTCAACCACTGTATATAAGCCTTTGTAAGGACCCTGCTGGATGAAAGGCGCGGTGCAGAACTGAAGGCTGCACATGTGCTGTGTGTCTGAGAGAGAGATCACATTCACAGTCCTATACTGGCCCCCTGAGGGAACGTCTCACTCCCAACACGGAACACAACTTTTTACAATCACAATTAGCCCGTCCCCAAAAACTCAATCTTTGCTGATGATACTAAATTGTGTAAGGTAATAGAATCAGAGCAGGATGTAATTTCTCTCCAGAAGGACTTGGAGAGACTGGAAACGTGGGCAGGTAAATGGCAGATGAAGTCTAATACAGATAAATGTAAGGTTATGCATTTGGGATACAAGAATAAACAGGCGACTTACAAATAAATAGGGATAAATTGGGGGAATCCTTGATGGAGAAGGATTTAGGAGTGCTTGCAGACAGCAGGCTTAGCAATAGTGCCCAAAGTCATGCAGTAGCTGCAAAGGCAAACAAGATCTTATCTTGCATCAAACGGGCAATGGATGGAAGGGAAGTAAACATAATTATGCCCCTTTACAAAGCATTAGTAAGACCACACCTTGAATATGGAGTACAATTTTGGGTGCCACTCCTTAGAAAATACATTATGGAACTAGAGAGAGTGCAGAAAAGAGCCACCAAATTAATAAAGGGGATGGACAATCTAACTTATGAGGAGAGGCTAGCTAAATTAGATTTATTTACATTAGAAAAGAGGCATCTAAGGCCTGGGACATAGTAGATAGGGTTGTGCTGAGCCGCGCTGAGCAGATGTACTTACGCCCTGCATCTGTCATCAGCGCCTCTTTAGCAGCTGCTTCTGCTTCTGCGTGCGGAGGCTGAGAAAATTTGCCGAGACAGGCAAGTGTGAAATTTGCCGCTCAGGGGAGCGGAGGAGCGGTCACATGACCGCTCGATATCCAATGAGGCTGCAGCCGGCATTTTCATGCGTGAGGTTGACGTCGGCAGCATGACGTTGGCGCCAGAATAGCCCTGCCTGCCGACGCCCACCACCCGCCTCCCAAGCGCGCTTGCTGTCTCCTCTGCCAGGCCAGCAAAAAGCTCCTGGCTGAGCAAGCAGCAGCCCGGGTCCGCACGAATTGATCCACTATGCCCGAAGCCTAAGAGGGGATATGATAACTATACAAATATATTCGGGGACAGTACAAGGACCTTTCAAAAGAACTGTTCCTCCCACGGGCAGTACTAAGGACTCAGGGCCATCCCTTAAGGTTGGAGGAAAGGAGATTTCACCAGCAACAAAGGAAAGGTTCTTTACAGTAAAGGCAGTTAAAATGTGGGATTCATTACCCATGGAGACTGATGGCAGATACAATAGATATCTTCAAAAAAAGATTAGACATATTTTTTTTAGAAAGGAAAGGTATACAGGGATATACCAAATAAGTATACATGGGAAGGATGTTGATCCAGGGATTAATCCGATTGCCAATTCTTGGAGTCAGGAAGGAATTTATTTTTCCCCTTATGAGATATCATTGGATGATGTGACACTGGGGTTTTTTGTTTGTCTTCCTCTGGATCAATAAGTAAGTATAGATATAGGATAAAGTATCTGTCGTCTAAATTTAGCATAGTTTGAACTTGGTGGACGTACATCTTTTTTCAACCTCCTCTACTATGTAACTATATTGTGTAATAATATATTCTGCGTTCCTCCCTATCGTGTCCTCCCTGCACACGTCTGGCCCTGTGCAGGGATGGAGATGACACCGTTACACATGCAGAGAGTCTCCGTGCAATATCAGTGCCAGGGAAGAGGAGTTTCTGGTGATGCTGGACACATGGAAGTGACTGGTTTCCATTGCAATGCGCTGTTTAAAGCTGCAGTTCAGTCAATATCCTGCATGTGGTTTTTTTTAATAAATCAGTTCTGTAGTAAGAAAAAATACTTTTAGCATTTTCTGTTTTTAAAAAAACAACTTTGAAAGACCAATTTTCTTGTATTCTATTTTAACAGCCATTTGCTAAGGCACTGCCCCTTCATGTCCAAATTTTGCCTATCAATACATGGAGAAAGAATTGACCTGCAGCTATGCAGTTCTTTTGCACACATGAAACTATTGAAGTAAAAAAATAAATAAAAAAATAAAAAAAGACTGAACTGCAGCTTTAAAATCACAACATTGACTTGTAAATGCAAACACGTGTAACAAACCAATGTAATGAATGCTGAATCTTCTGTATTCAGTTACATGCGTGTTACATGTCAATATGACGTGATTGAGTAGATTGTGTTTTATTAGGCACTATAAAAGAACAAATCTAATCCTGAACATATTTAATATGTCATTATCAACGTCAGATCTACGAGCATATTCACAATAAAAGCATGGAAGTTGTTATTGAGCTGTTCAAATTTTCATATTGTTTATCTAGGTACCTGCAGGAAATAATAGTATAGTATAGCAATCATAGTAATGTCTCAACATGTGTGTAACAAATATAACTTTAACCACCTGTATTTGAGATCCACACTCAGCATTTGTTTGCTGTATAACTTTAACCCATGTACAGTAAATACAAATATTCTAGCAAATCAGAAATGTGTGTGTAACAAATAGTCTGGGAATCAAAAGCTAGACACCTTTGTTTAGAAGCAATACTGCCCCAGTGTGGCGGAACTTATTCTCTCCCCTCCTCTTCTCTCTATCCCTCCCCCCCCCCCTTCCTTCTCTCTCTCTCCCAATCTGTCAGTCTTGCACTCTCTCATGCTCTCTATCTCTTGCTCGATCAAATCAAATCAGCTTTATTGGCATGACGAAAGAACATTTCAGTATTGCCAAAGCGTGAATAATAAGGGGATGGGGTAAAATGATTACACAGTACATGAATAATAGGGGGTAGGGTACAATGGTTACACAGTACATGAATAATAGGGGGTAGGGTACAATGGTTACACAGTACATGAATAATAGGGGGTAGGGTACAATGGTTACACAGTACATGAATAATAGGGGATGGGGTACAATGGTTACACAGTACATGAATAATAGGGGGTAGGGTACAATGGTTACACAGTACATGAATAATAGGGGGTAAGGTACAATGGTTACACAGTACATAAATAATAGGGGTAATGTATAATGGTTACACGGTACATGAATAACGGGGGTAGGGTATAATGGTTACACAGTACATGAATAATAGGGGGTAGGGTATAATGGTTACACAGTACATGAATAATAGAGGGTAGGGTACAATGGTTACACAGTACATGAATAATAGGGGGTAGGGTACAATGGTTACACAGTACATGAATAACGGGGGTAGGGTATAATGGTTACACAGTACATGAATTATAGGGGGTAAGGTATAATGATTACACGGTACATGAATAACAGGGGTAGGGTATAATGGTTACACAGTACATGAATAACAGGGGTAAGGTATAATGGTTACACAGTACATGAATAATAGGGGTAAGGTACAATGGTTACACAGTACATGAATAACAGGGGTAGGGTATAATGGTTACACAGTACATGAATTTTAGGGGGTAAGGTATAATGATTTCACGGTACATGGGTAACAGTTACACACAGGGATGTGGGGGTTAGTGGGCGTCTCTCAGCCTGTGGCAGGTGCTGATATAGTGTGCAGCCAGTACTGCTGGGGTTTAATCTCCTCCCAGGAGGATCTCTATTTTTTTAGTTCTCTTCTATATTATTAAAGTTCTGGATAAGATCTGTGAGTTTCTCCAGGTTTCTCCACTCCTCACTTCAGAGTGTGTGCAACGCAGCAGGAAGTGTGTTTCATCTTCGACCTCTCCTAGCTCACATCGCTGGCACAGGCTCATCTCCCGGGGCTTCCAGTTCTGTCTGTGTCTGCCTGTTTCTCACACACACCTCTCCTAGCTCACATCGCTGGCACAGTCTCATCTCCCGGGGCTTCCAGTTCTGTCTGTGTCTGCCTGTCTCTCTCACACACCTCTCCTAGCTCACATCGCTAGCACAGTCTCATCTCCCGGGGCTTCCAGTTCTGTCTGTGTCTGCCTGTCTCTCTCACATACCTCTCCTAGCTCACATCGCTGGCAGTCTCATCTCCCGTGGCTTCCAGTTCGGTCTGTGTCTGTCTGTGTCTCTCACACACTTCTCCTAGCTCACATCGCTGGCAGTCTCATCTCCTGGGGCTTCCAGTTCTGTCTGTGTCTCTCACACACCTCTCCTAGCTCACATTGCTGGCACAGTCTCACCTCCCGGGGCTCCCAGTTCTGTCTGTGTCTCTCACACACCTCTCCTAGCTCACATCGCTGGCACAGACTCATCTCCCGGGGCTTCCAGTTCTGTCTGTGTCTGCCTGTCTCTCACACACCTCTCCTAGCTCACATT
>NW_027456557.1:0-16779 GCF_040206685.1 Ascaphus truei | reverse complement strand
CGTAGCAGTTAATACCGCTATGGTCATGAAGGGGTTAAGGCCTCCCGCTACACCGCTACTCACCCGCAAGCCCTAAACAACCACCGTTGTGGCTAATACCCCCGTCACCCACACCCGCAACCCACAATAAAAAATAATCACACACAGCAGCCCCACACTAAATAAATAATTAAATATATCTAAATAAATAAATAAATAAATGAATATAAATATATATATATATATATATATATATATATATATATAACCCCAATAACCCCTATAACCCCTAACATACACATATATGCACATCAATGATACTATAGGCCGGCGGGGGCCCTCGGGTGTTACCCGCAGGCCAGCAATACCAACTATGTGCCCCCCCAAATTAATGTCAAAATACTTATAAAGAAACCCCCCCCCCCTTAACACAAACAGTATTGTAATGGCCACAATTACTATTATCCACAAATGGATAATAGTGAATGTGCCCATTTTAAATACATAAACACCAATCAAGACATTAAATACATATAGCACTCACCATGTCCGGCTGCCACGATGAAGGCCATACTCATCTTCATCCTGCCCATGCCCCCTCCGCTGCTGCAAAACAGACACAAGAATGAAAACATCCAATGTAATGTCCCCTAACCCCTTAATCACCATAGTGGTTATTAACCGCTACAGTCATTAAGGGGTTAACCCACCCTCACCCACCACTCGGAACGCCTACATACCCTCCCACACTAACCCCCCACCCCATGAGGCCTAACCACCCTCACCCACTACCCACAAGGGAGGCCTACCCACATACCCTTGCGGCCAATACACCCCCCCACCCCCAGTACCCACAATAAAAACAATACACAGCCCCACAATAAGCATCATTATATTTATTCAATACATAACCCACCCCCTGTGCCCCCCGATAAATACATGATTTATCCTTTTATATACAGGGTTCATACCCAAGCCCCACGCGAGTCCCCGGCGGGCTGGCGGGGCACCTGACAGACAAACAGGGTACCAGAAGCTTGTTTCAAACAGGTTCTGGAGGCCTGTTGGTGGGTCCTGCCAAGCGCCATGGCCCCCAGGTGGTCTCCTTGGGTCACTGTGGGCCACAATTGGGTCCCCATGGTGGGCCCGTGGATGTCTGAGAGCCCCGGGTCAGACCCACAGGTGTCTGCGGGGCCTCGGGTGGTTCCCACGGGGGTCTGGGGAAATCACGAGTGCTCACTACGGGTCCGCAGTGCCCCCACGGATGTGGGACCACCACTTCATCCCCACACCTATGGGTCCGCGGTGCCCCCACAGATGTGGGACCACCACTTCATCCCTGCAGACTACAGGTCCACGGTGCCCCCACAGATGTGAGGCCACCGTTTCATCCCCGCTGGTGTCACCCGCGGAACCACCAGCCTGATACCCGTGAGATACCCGAGGAGACCGCAGGTGGTCTCCAGAGGTCTCACGCAGAACCAAGAAACCAACCCTGAATGTAAAAAAAATAAACCTGGCCTATACATTCAATACATACACCCCCCCCAAAAAAAAACCTACAGTACAATAATGTGCTAAATAACTATTATCCAGATAGGGATAATAGATTATTTGCCCATTATTAAACACATTAACTAGCATATTCAAATAAATAAAGTACTACTGACCTCATCAATAATAAAGCCCCCATCGCCAGCAACATCCTTGTCTTTCGTTGCCCACAAAATACATAGCCAATAAAAAGCCAATACATTGTAATTATATTCAGATATCAATTAGCCCCTTAAACACCTTATCGGATAATAACCGCAATGGTAATTAAGGGGTTAAGCCACACTGGCCTGATACCCACCCTTCACCCATTCATTTGTACAGTGGCTTCATCATGCAACTATATATATATATATATATATATATATATATATATATATATATATATATATATATATATATATATATATATATATATATATATATATATATATATATATATATATATATATATATATATATATATATATATATATATATATATATACACACAGTGGTTGACAAATCACCAAAAAATCTACTCGCCACACAAAATAATCTACTCGCCACCTACTACCAAACGTGTGCTGCTTGGGCCAATATTTACTCACCCGGGGGTTAAATCCACTCGCCCGGGGTGAGCAAATGTATAGGTTTGTCGACACTGTATATATATATATATATATATATATATATATATATATATATATATATACACACACACACATGATGAACCAATATACAAATAAATGTAGAAGGGTTATCAAAAACATGCTGTACTACAAATAACACTTCTCCTTACAGACACACTACAATAAAATCAATTTCCTTTAATAATCCAATCTGATATTTCAATCAAAAACGTTAAATGCCAATCAAAAACCTCAAATGACAATCAAAACATTGCATTTACATTGTATATATGATGCATACAATCTATGCACCATATACATTCTGCAAATGAATGTTAACAATAACATATTCAAAACAAAATACCAATACCTCCAAACAAGTATACTATTTAAACCAATCCAGTAAAAATAAATCAATTAGCATTCATTAATTACATCCCTAAACAATTTACATTCCATCCCTAACAATTAAACAATTAACTAATTCAAGCGTTGAACAGAACAATTTATCCTGTGAACAAATATAAGTACCAACAAGAATACAATATACAAAAGCAAGCCTCACCCTGACCTGAAGTACACCATACAATAGCAACAATTACATCTATCTAATTTTAAAATACATTATACACACATTTATGCATAGCAGCATAGCCAAATTAATTTAAAACACAGCAAATCAAGCTTTTAAAATAACATCATTTCTTACCCTGTATGTATATATCGATCTAGACATACATACATACATACATACATACATACATACATACATACATACATACATACATACATACATACATACAGTGGCAAGAAATGATATACCAAAAATAAAGAAATACATATGTTAAAAAAGCTTTTAAAAAAATTAACAAGTTAAATAAAATAAATTTCTTTAGTTCACTTACCATTACTTGACCCACTCACCGACTCCCGTTGAACAGCTTACTCTCGAACCAATCCACCATGCACAGGAACCCATAAAATAAAAAACCATAAAATAATAAAAATTAAAATAAAAATCCAAAACAATCCACGGGTCTTCTATTTGTAATACATCTTCATCTCTCTTCTTCTTTCTTCTATCTGCGGCTCTCTTCCGGGGTCTTCTTGTCTTCTACGGCCACGCCCTGGCCTTCTTCTTCCGTAGGAGGTCCTTCCTCCTCGGCGTCTTGCTTCAAAATGAGACGACATAGGCTTTTAAAGGCCTATGACGTCACATTTTCGTCATGGTTCCCACGGCCCTGATTGGATTATTTGAATTAATAAACACAGAGAACAAGCATTTTAAACAGAATGTTAGGAAATTGTAACTTAGATGCAGCTATATATTTCATATGTTAGCATAACAACAGAAAATAACTAGAATTGTATAATAAGCTATTAACTAAATAAAACTTTAGTCAAAAATAGCAAATGTTGTATAACCAGTGGGGTCTCCAGAAATGCAGTCTGTTCAACTGCATGGCATTTTCTTTAGCACTTAAAAGAGTAAATATAGTAAATATAACGCAGGGCCGTAGTGGTATAATCCCTATTAGATCTTAGTGAACCCTTATTTGCAAATGATTGTAAGCTAATTGCGGTAGGGGCTCATTATGCCTACAAAACTGCAAAACCATGCTATGGTACATATACTGTAAGTAATAAATAAATTATTAAAAATAATTATTAATTCAATTAGAAAACAGATCGATCGCAATGTGTGTTCATATCTCCAATTGATTTGCGCCATGTTTAAACAAAATTATGACGTCACTTAAAGGCAATGAAAGCACAGCAAATCAGAATGGCTTTGCTTCAATTGCCTTTAAGATGACGTCATTAAAAGAAGCATGGCCATCCTCACATGGTACGGTAGCCAATCAGAGCTTTGGAAGTCTATCCCTACTCTGATTGGCTCTAGTACCATGTGACAGGCTTTCAATGACGTCACATCCGTTCTCCAACAAGCCTCTGTCACATGGTATACTAGAGCCAATCAGAGTTGGGATGGAGTTCCCGTAGAAGACAAGAAGACCCCGGAAGAGAGCTGCAGATAGAAGAAAGAAGAATACAGATGAATATGTATTACAAATAGAAGACCCGTGGATTGTTTTGGATTTTTATTTTAATGTTTATTATATTATGGTTTTTTATTTTATTCCTGTGCGTGGTGGATTGGTTCGAGAGTAAACTGTTCAACGGGAGTCGGTGAGTGGGTCAAGTAATGGTAAGTGAACTAAAGAAATGTATTTTATTTAACTTGTTAATTTTTTTAAAAGATTTTTTTTAACATGTGTATTTCTTTATTTTTGGTATATCATTTCTTGCCACTGTATGTATATATGTATGTATGTCTAAAGCGATATATACATACAGGGTAAGAAATGATGTTGTTTTAAAAGCTTGATTTGCTGTGTTTTAAATTAATTTGGCTATGCTGCTATGCATAAATGTGTGTATAATGTATTTTAAAATTAGATAGATGTAATTGTTGCTATTGTATGGTGTACTTTAGGTCAGGGTGAGGCTTGCTTTTGTATATTGTATTCTTGTTGGTACTTATATTTGTTCACAAGATAAATTGTTCTGTTCAACGATTGAATTAGTTAATTGTTTAATTGTTAGGGATGGAAAGTAAATTGTTTAGGGATGTAATTAATTAATGCTAATTGATTTATGTTTACTGGATTGGTTTAAATAGTATACTTGTTTGGAGGTATTGGTATTTTGTTTTGAATATGTTATTGTTAACATTCATTTGCAGAATGTATATGGTGCATAGATTATATGCATCATATATACAATGTGAATGCAATGTTTTGATTGTCAATTGAGGTTTTTGATTGGCATTTGAGGATTTTGATTGGAATATCAGATTGGATTATTAAAGGAAATTGATTTTATTGTAGTGTTTCTGTATGGAGAAGTGTTATTTGTAGTACAGCATGTTTTTGATAACCATTCTACATTTATTTATATATTGGTTCATCATGTGTGTATATATATATATATATATATGCAAATATAGCTGTATGCTCATCTGCATGTCTTAGGCAGGTCTGCAACCCCGCCTTTCCCCATTATCACCCAGCATACAGCACTTCCACTGCAGCCAGGGATTCTGGGAAATGACATGCAAATGAGCACACAGTATCACTTTTTGCCTCAATAACCATTTTTAACATGGTTCCCTATAGGCTTAAGCTTGCTGCATGGTCACAGCTTTGAGCACAGCCAGGGTTAAATATATACAGTGTTCGACAAACCTATACATTTGCTCACCCCGGGCGAGTGGATTTAACCCCCGGGCGAGTAAATATTGGCCTAAGCAGCACACGTTTGGTACTAGGTGGCGAGTAGATTTTTTTGTGTGGCGAGTAGATTTTTTGGTGATTTGTCAACCACTGTGTATATATATATATTGCTACACTGTGTTACTTGAGACATTCCCTGAGATTATGTGGGAACAAGAATGTGTTGATATCATGTGATTTGACCATTTGGCCTTGGCCACTTCAATTTTGACTTCTTGTCTGGATTATTTTGTCAACCTTGTCAGATATATTAGAGTGCATTTTCTGTCATTTTTGATATGGGTTTTGTTCCCATTTGTAATTAACTGCTGGAGGATTTATGTCAGGTTTTTACGTACAGTACAGGGGATCCATGCCTAATTTTAACTTTCTGTGCTTTCTTTTAATTTTTGTTCTGTGACAGTTATTCAATAAAGATTATGTGAATTTGTACTTCAAAGGTATACTAGAGTGCTTTTGTTTGGGGCTTTACTTTCTCCTACTGTATTGATTGGCCCATACAGCACCTCTGACTTATCACTGTATATTGATATAGTAGTCGGTGCTTAGTTACATCTATTAATCTTGTGAATGCGGGGTCCCCGTTTTCTCCTACAAATGATTCAGTATAGTACTCTGTGGTTTTCTGGATCCCAGCTCCCTTGATTTAGAGCTATTTAGCTATTCTTGTCACAGAACGTATTTTAATGGATTTTGTGGCCCGTGAAGAGCGCCGCCGTGCTTACGCCAATGAGGCGTTTAATATTAATACTGCAGGAATTGCTCAGACCCCAGTTTTACAAACAACAGAGAGTGGTGATAAGATCAAAGCCTTGAAACAACTATCCCAAAAACGACAGCGGTCGTGGTGGAATAAGACTGCGCTCGAAAAATATATATTATACCAGTTTATACCCAGATGTCTACGGGTTCAAACCTTTCCATCGTTTGAATTTACTGACATTACACTTAAACAAAAGTGGGAAGAAAGCCTTAGCACCTGTTCCTTT
The DNA here is from genome assembly GCF_040206685.1 of Ascaphus truei. NCBI lineage: Eukaryota > Metazoa > Chordata > Amphibia > Anura > Ascaphidae > Ascaphus > Ascaphus truei. The sequence goes on along the minus strand of NW_027456557.1, from coordinate 10,350 downwards.
GAATTACTCAAAATATTAATAGAGCATGACCAGGCCCGCGTAAGGGAATTTACTACACAAATTGAGCTAATTGAAAAAGATCTCACTGAGACAGAGACAAGCCAATTCAAAAGAATTGAGAGCGATCTGGACAAATATGAGAAAGATCTTATTGCATTTAAGAAAAGCAAATTTGACCGTGATCAAGAAGATTATAAGACCAATACTGTATACAAGTGGCACAAAGGAAGGCGATCCACTAAAACTAAAAGAGTCAACAAAAAATCCCAAAAACATACCAATTCAGTCTCCATCTCATCTGGGGTATCCGCGTCTGACTTAGAGCTATCAGACGTTCAGAGTATACCATCAACATCACAGCAAACTAACAAACTGCATTTTTTAGATACAGGAACAAAGACTGCAATACCAGAAGGAGGACAAGGAGGGGATCAAAGAGAACTAAGGGGGAGGACAATTGTAACACAGAAAGCCAAGTGAGTACAAAGATAAAGGGCACAGACAGTGAAATGATGATAATTAACCTGTCTAACATTATTCTCACAGAAGAACAAAGCAATGTCCTGCGACGAGGCCTCTCCTTTGCCCCGACCTCCTGTATGGACCACTTTGAGTGGACAAAAGACCTGAATTTATTTTGCAGAAAACTTATTTTATTTAAGCATTTCTCCAAAGACCGTAGCAATAATGATGACAATGCGGAATGTATACAACTAACTACACAGGAAGATTTGTATTTACAAGACCTTGAATCCTTATTGGAGGACCAAGGCATCATACAGATAGAAGAAAAGGATGTTCTCTCACAACTGAAACCTCAGTCAACCTTCTGTCCACCTTGACAGACCTGCCCACCAGTGGAAGTCTATTTGAAAATGGTTATGGAGGATTTTAAGAAGATTAAAACCAAGATGGGTGACACCAACCTCACTAGAACAGAGATGATGGCGATCAAGGAACTCAAGGCCCTGCGGGATGTGATCATCAAACCCAGTGACAAAGGCGGCAACATAGTCATCTGGCATGAGGTGATGTATGAAAGAGAAGCATGTAAACAGCTTAAGAACTGTGAATGCTATACGGAAATCGCCTCAGACCCCATTATTCGCTTTAAAGCAGAAATTGATTTAATTTTAAGGTCGGAGGTGTTGGATGAGATTATCACAGAGCGTAACTGCCAGGCACTCACCTTAAAATTCCCTAGAGTCCCTACATTCTACTTGCTACCCAAGGTGCACAAGAATCCCACCCACCACCCAGGGAGACCCATCGTTTCTGGCATGGGGGGGTTGTGCGAGCCCATATGCAGGTTTATAGACTCCTTTCTGCAGTTTTCAGTGGAGACGTTACCCTCTTACATCAGAGACACGATGGATGTGTTGGCGCACCTAGACCACATCACGGTCGATGAGAATACTCTTCTCGCGACCTGTGATGTGGAATCCCTTTATACGTGCATCAATCACAACGATGGCTTGCGCGCCACACAATTCTATCTGTCGATGCAGAACGTCTCCGCTGGACTCATGCAATTTATCCTGGAGTTGTTGAGGTTTATCCTCACACATAACTACTTCATCTTCAGGAATATGTATTATCTGCAGAGGAGAGGTACTGCGATGGGTGCCACTTGCGCACCTTCCTATGCCAACCTCTTCCTGGGCTGGTGGGAAAGGGAAGTTGTGTTTTCTGAGGAAAATGTGGTTTTCACCCAGCATGTGTCGTTGTGGTTGAGATACATCGACAATGTGCTGATCCTCTGGCAGGGAACTGCCGCGGGGTTTAGGGACTTCGTCGATGTTCTCAATCACAACGACATGAACATCAAACTGACTTTCAATTGTAGCAACACACAAGTGTAATTCTTAGACCTCTATATCAATGTGGGGCCGGATGGATTGCTCCATACTGATATTTTCCGTAAAAAAACAGCCACAAATGCTATACTTCATGCATCCAGTTTTCACCCGGAACATCAAATTAAGGGCATCCCTAAGAGCGAATTCTTCCGCCTTAAGCGCAATGTGTCCACTGAGAGAGGTTTCATTGAAAGGGCAGGAGAGATGAGAGAGAGATTTAACCTGAGAGGATATAGCCACCGATGTGTGGAGAGGGGTTACAAAAAAGCATTAGACACCCCTAGAGAGACTCTTCTATGTCCCAAAACTAAAACTACTCCAGACCAAAAAATCAGATTCATAGGAACATACAATAAACAGTGGCCTCTATTACGTCAAACACTTCAAAGCCACTGGAACATTCTCATGACAGATCCAGATCTCCAAAGATTACTGGGTGACAAGATCATCATGACTAGTCGCAAGTCCCCTAGTCTTAGGGACAAGTTGGTGAGTAGCCACTTTGTCCCTACTATTATTGAGACTTTCCTCTCAACTGCTAGAAAGAAGGGGTTCTTCAAATGCAGGAATTGTTCTGCCGGCAGATACATGTGCCAGACAGATGCGTTCACCGATTTCTTAAAGAAAAACTCTTTTAAAATTAAAGACAACCTTGGGTGCAAATCAAAGGGTGTAATCTATTGCATTACCTGTCCCTGTGGCCTCCCCTACATAGGGATGACCACACGTGAATTCAGGTTCACAGTCCTCGAGCATGTGAGGAACATCAAAAATGCTTCGAGAGACCTCCAAAACTTTAAGAAAATTACCTCGGTGGCCCGACATTTTCTTCTGGTACATGCATCTGATTTTAATCTCCTTCAGGCGTTTGCAATAGAGAGAGTAAGTTTAGGAATGAGGGGTGGCGATCTAGAGAGGGCACTTTTGCGTAGGGAGTCCAGGTGGATTGTCCAGATGGACTCAATGATCCCACGGGGTCTTAATGACTACCTGGGCTTCTTTATATTTCTGTAGGTCCACTATTATCCATCACATCTGCCTATTTGTCTTAATTTTGTTGGCTATTTTGGGACGTGTAGATCCTCTATGCATCACGATGAGAATCTCATACACCCCCTTCTCCCTTCCCCCTCCCTCTCTTTGTTCAATTACAGGGTTGTGGGTTTGTACACTATCAGTTCATCAGAAGATTGGACTACATCTACACTTCATCCTGGGTCCCCACATCATCGAATTGACTTACTGCATATGTGTGGAGCTACTCAAGAAAGACTTACCATCATATACATCCGTTCTGACACAATTAAATTCAAGGACAACAACATGTTTAATTCTACCAAGGAACAATATGGACACACATCATGAATTCCATCAACAGTTGGGATTAATCTATTTGACTCCCTAGGAATTAGTTACCTTCTAGGTTAAGGGTCCTGGGTCTGTATACCATCCTTCCGCCAGAAGACTGGAATATATCCATTATCAGATCACCATAAGATTGGAATATATCCACAGGTCAACACATCACTGGATTGATTTAAGCAAGATCTTCATCTTTATTTGTGTGATGTCAGTCTTGAAAGACTCACCTACATTTACCTTTGCGACCATACAAACTATTTCCTGATAACAGCGTCTCTATTTTTCATTTGAAATAACTAGGACATATATGTCATTTATTCATAACTGGTATCATCCAAAGTGACTCATAAGGCATTAGTTATTACGCGATATAATCGGGATATACATTCGGACAAAATATCATGTTCTCTATATGTCTGCGATATATGTCATGACACTTTTGCACTGTTTAGAATTTGGAGACGGGGAAATTTAGACCACTTAGGAATATATTTTCATGCTCTATAAATTCTTTGCCACTATGGATATAGTACCCTACTATTACTCCACTATGTATATGTCTATCATACCCCCAATGTTATGGTGGGTGATATTTCATCAGATAGAGTGCAACTGTATATACATTTTCAATGTTCATTATGTTTTATGTCAGTGTTTGCACAACTTACAGCCTAATACGGTCTTTACATGTATGTAAGAACTACCATTATCTCATTAAGCATATAACAAATGTGCTTAAGCCTTTATTAGTAATTCCATGTCTTTTACTATGGGCATGAATTAGAGACAGTGCTATGAGCACCTGCCATATATACTTCAACATTAAGTATGCGATTTCTTGTAGGTACCCCTTTAAATCTAGAGGACGCTATTGACAACTGACAACTGCGCATGCGCAGGATGTAACCCTGCACGAAGGGGCCGTCCTGTTATGTGGAGTTTATCTCCACCAGGGCATACATGCGCAGTGAATTGTATCCAGACATTCACTCATCTGATTGCACATGAGTCAGTGCATTGCGACCTAGAGTCTAACGGGGCAACTGCCGATGACGTCATGCGCATGCGCAGTGGCACGAGAGGGGCACGATTTGCCAGTAGTGCCCTGTTTGACTAGGGAGGTGCGCCTGGGACAACTAATTCTCTTACTTCGACGTGATACAACACCAAGCGACAGAGCTATATACAGGGAGCCTTCCTATGATGTCATGCGCATGCGCATTTACTAGAATGGGGAACTTCTGCCAGTAATGCCCTTCCTTCGGGGGGGAGGGCGTCTTATGGATACGCTTATGCAATTGGACAATCCACCATGACGTCTCAACAGACCAATGCAGACATTATACCACTAATACACACTCCTGTTTGTAATCTGTATATCATGTGTTTGGAATAATTTCAACAGGTGATGACACTCACAGGCCCAATTATAGATCCTTTTTAAGCTTGCATATCACCCTGCCTACCACACCACTCCCAGTAGAAGGCTCTTGGCCAAAACGCGTAGGAGCAGGTGTAGTAGGCAGGACCCCCTGGTTTGTCCCCCTCTAGGGACACGTAATTATGTTCTGAGCGTTTGCTCCTTGTCTCCTCCAAGATTTTGCATGTGTCTGACGTGTGGTGATGTATGACATTAGCATATAAGTTTTTTGAGGTGTGCTTCTCTAGGCTGTATATTGTGTGGCCCTATCATACATTGCTACACTGTGTTATTTGAGACATTCCCTGAGATTATGTGGGAACAAGAATGTGTTGATATCATGTGATTTGATCATTTGGCCTTGGCCACTTCAATTTTGACTTCTTGTCTGGATTATTTTGTCAACTTTGTCAGGTATATTAGAGTGCATTTTCTGTCATTTTTGATATGGGTTTTGTTCCCATTTGTAATTAACTGCTGGAGGATTTATGTCAGGTTTTTACATACAGGGGATCCATGCCTAATTTTAACTTTCTGTGCTTTCTTTTAATTTTTGTTCTGTGACAGTTATTCAATAAAGATTATGTGAATTTGTACTTCAAAGGTATACTAGAGTGCTTTTGTTTGGGGCTTTACTTTCCCCTACTGTATTGATTGGCCCATACAGCACAACTGACTTATCACTGTATATTGATATAGAAGTTGGTACTTAGAACCTGTTTGACTCGCGTGGGGCTGGGGTATGAACCCTGTATGTAAAAGGATAAATCATGTATTTATGGGGGGGCACAGGGGGGTGGTTTATGTTTTTAATAAATAGAATGATGTTTAATGTGGGGCTGTGTATTGTTTTTATTGTGGGTACTGGGGGTGGGGGGAGGGTGTATTGTCCCCATGGGTATGTGGGTTGGCCTCCCTTGTGGGTAGTGGGTGAGGGTGGTTAGGCCTCATGGGGTGCGGGGTGGGGGGTTAGTGTGGGAGGGTATGTAGGCGTCCCGAGTGGTGGGTGAGGGTTGGTTAACCCCTTAATGACTGTAGCGGTTAATAACCACTATGGTGTTAGGGGTTAGGGGACATTACATTGGATGTTTTTATTCTTGTGTCTGTTTTGCAGCAGCAAAGGGGGCATGGGCAGGATGAAGATGAGGATGGCCTTCATCGTGGCAGCCGGAAATGGGTGAGTGCTATATGTATTAAATGTATTGATTGTTGTTTATGTATTTTAAATACACAGGGGGTGTATGTTGTTTATTGCAATGTTTATTGGGGGCAAATGTCCCCAATAAACATGCTTTTCTGCCTTAACCCCTTCATTGCCTTAGCGGCTATACGCTATGGTAATGAAGCAGCATTAATGTATTTTAATAATAATGTGCGGAAGCAGGGGGTCCCCTGAGCTGAACCGCATTGATGTGTGGCTCATAGACCCCCTGCTTCCCGAGTTACAGGCCCCAGTTTGGGGCATCGGTTACAGTGTCGCCACCATATTTATAGCGGACACGGCGTGAATAGGACGCTATAAAGATGGCGGCGACACTGCTACCCGATGACACATACCGGGGCCTGTAACTCGGGAAGCAGGGGTCCCTGGTCTACAAAGCAACGCGGTTCAGCTCAGGGGACCCCATACTCTCAGTACACTATTATTAAAAATACATTCATGCTGCTTCGTTACCGTAGCACATAGCCGCAAAGGTAAGGAATGAGTGTTTATTGATATGTGTGTTTTACTCATAGTGTAGATGTGCATAGGTTCTCCGGAGCTGAACCGCTTTTGTTTTAGGTCCGGGGACCCCCTGCTTCCTGAGATACAGGCCCCTTTATGGGGTGCCGGTATCCCTCTGCTTTGTTTACATTCCGCGATCACGTGATCGGGACTTTTAAATGCAGAGGGATACCGGCAGAAAAGACCTATCAGCAGGTTATCGGGAGCCAGGCTGTTTCGGCACAGGCTCATCTGCAGTTTTGCTTTCGCAGTGATTCGGCAGGGATCGGAATGGATTCGGCCATTACTGAATACTGCGAGGGCAAATCGCCAAAATAAGGCCTATCGGCAACCCTTGGCGATTGCACTTTTTCGGCGCTTACTGCATAGAGCCCTAAGTTACTTTATACATATGGGCCATATTTTGTTCGGACATAATTTTGGAGCATCCCTCATGTTGAATACCTTATTCACAAGTTAACTGTGTATTTTTTTTAATTGATAGCTTGTATTATTAAATATAAATTATTAGTATAATATGATTTATAATAGCCATGCTTTAAAAATATTACCTCATATTGAGCGGGACGCGGGTGATTTGGAAGCCTGGGTCTTCCTCCGCACTTTCTTCTTCCCTCTGTTGCCTGCCTCCCTCCCCCCGTTGCTTGCCGGAGCTCATCTCCTTCTGCATGGTGGGTGATCGGTCTGGCGCCGCAGAGGGCAGGCAGCCGCCGAATAGCAGCTGTCATCGCTGAAGTGGAGCAAGGATGGGCGGCCATTTTCAGTCTGCTATAGTGCCATCGGCAGACACGGGTGTGTTCCCCTCCCTTCCCCGCTCCCCCCCATACTAACCAGCATCGTGCTGCCTCTGTCGGATGAGGGGATACACGGAGATGACCTCCCCAGCCAGCACACACAGCAGCCGGCAGTTAGCAGGTGAAACCAAGCCCAAAAGTGTCCCCATTAACCAAAATGGCCACCGTGGCCCTGTGACTGGGGGAAGAGGTAGCTGGAGTGTAATAAAAAGACCTACCTGTGTGTGTCCATGCTGAGGGGGCATCAAGTAGCACAATATCTCCTTTGGGGTCCTGACTGCTACCAGGGATAGACTGTGCACCATATGATCTCCCTGGAGTGCCACTAAGAGTTGACCTGGTCGGCATTTAAAGAAACAGCATTCTATTTGGCAAAGTATAAAGCAATGGTTAAGTGAATGGTGAACCTTGCACTTGACCACCAGTGACTATTGAGCATAGACTTTTTTCTGAACAAAGGCATATATAGCGGAATTAGCATTGCGGTGGAGGCTCTGAAAGTGAGAGAGCAATCATCAATAGGGGCTAGCAACCCTGACAGTAAATAACCCCACGCTGCCAACATCCCAGTCCAGCCATAACAGAGCATATTAAAATACATATAACACAGGCGGTGCAGACACTGTCAATAATCAAAATTCTGTATAAAACTTCAGTACAACCTGCATACTGTCTACTAATTTCAAAGATCCCTTTACAACATCACGAAGGGGGGCATAAGCGCGATTTTCAAAATGACCACGCGCGTGCATGTGCGTCAAGGAGCGAGATGGTGGCGTGATCCGGTAGCTTTGCCCCAGAACTCTGCATCTAATCATCACTCACCAGTAAACCAACAACAACCAACCCACTGTATCCACCCCTCCCTCCAAACATGTCTCGCAAGTCCTCATCCAGATGTGTGCTGCCCAAGGTTAAGAAAAACCGACTCAAGGCTCGCACGTCAGACTTTTTGGAAGGCATCTTCGGCAGGCACAAGCAAGTCAAGAAAGTGTTGGGGCGCAGGATGACGAGGAGACAGATACAAAGGAGAGCTCCGGTTCCATGAATTCCACCAAGCAAGATATAGATGACTTATATGTGAAATTAAAATCTGCGTTCCAGCTGCAAATTCAAAAAGCCGTAAAAGACCTCCGCGGGGATCTGGCCCATGTGGAGGAACAAACTTCAGATCTAGAAGCCAGGGTCACAGAGTATGGTGAGGTGCAGGACTCCTTAGTGCAGGACATGGCCAATGTGACAGACCAGGTGACATACCTCAGAGAGATGTTGGAAGACCAAGACAATCGCTCCAGCAGGAACAACATCCGGGTGCAAGGCATATCTGAGGAGGTTGATGACCTCAATGACTTCCTTTTGAGGCTTTTCACCATGCTGTGCCCTGATCTGGCAGAATCTTAATTGCTAATGGACAGAGCCCTGAGACCTAGGGCCTCTAATCAGGACAAACCGAAGGATGTCATCCTGCGCCTTCATGATTACAGAACAAAAGAATCAATCATGTCGGCAGCCAGAAACCATGAGTTCATTGAATTTGATGCCATAAAACTACAGCTGTTCCCAGGCCTGGCTGCATGGGGAGGGGTCGACTCCAAGAAGAGACCAACTGAGTTGGGTCAAAGTGGGCGCTCAGAGCAGTTCACAATATCCCCCGAAGGTGACGGCTTGAGATACAACGGAGGCTTGGGAGGCGGGATATGGTTCTCCTTCGCAAGACAACACATAAGAGAAGTATTTCCTTACTGAGACTGCTGACATGATCGACAGTAGGCAAGTTGAATACCTATGTGTGATCTAATTTCTCATCAGATATACTGAGCTCATAGGAGCCGAGAACACGATCATATGATTGCAATGCTACTAGTCAGAATCACTGATGTAAAGAAATGATTGTTTGCATGTTTTCTTGCATGTATTATAACGTTCAAATTAATAAGCCCAACCTCTCTTCCACTAAAAAAGTGGGTTCGCTATTTCAGAGAGAGAGGAAGGTGATTAGGTTTTTTCTCTAGTTAAGGGTATGTTGTCTGGGACTGGTGACACTTTTGGTCAATGGGCGTTATGTATCCCTACAGCTGCACCAGCCTTTATTCTAAAGCTGCGTACGCCGAACCGCTCTGAATACTGCGGCCCGAAGCGCTCTGTTTTCGAATCGTTTGGCAATTGACTCTTTTTTCGAGCGGTTTTCTATCGTGTGCAGAAAATTGCATTTTGTCTGCAATACCATCTAGAAACTCAAGTGGGCGATCGCTAGCTGTTGTCTTAAAAGTCTAATAGCAATTCAACCTAAAATACAGTACACAGTACAGCCGTACATTTCTGCAAGTCGGTGTGTGTGAGCACAGTAATTTAAATTTGAAGATTTTTATTTGAAGCAGAGATTAACGTTACGAGTTCATACTGTATACAGTAGTCTGTGGCTCCTTAGCCATACACATAAAAAATATGAGGACATATACTGTACTGTATACAGGATTATAAAGGGAAAAGAAGTACAGTATTACAAAAATATAACATTGTGTCTTCTTCCGAATATAAAATATTTTTTCCGCTCATGCGTATTAGAACTTTGCTGAAACGCATACTGTATGTGTGTCATCACATTTCTATATGTATTATTTATTAATCAATGATTTTGCTAGGCTTGCTCTTCTTTTCATACTGTTTTTATTTTATGCGCATGGGTGTATGCCTCATTGGAGCCTTGTTGAAACGCATGTTCGTGTTATCACATTATGCGCATTGGAACCTTGTTGAAATGCTTATGCGTATCATCACATTTAGGCTCATGCGTGTACGACCTCATTCAATTTGAATTTTAAGTCTGAAAAAAAAACTTTTTTTCTTTTCTCGACATGGGCTTGCATAACAATTTTGGCTATTCTGATATTTTATTTCTACACTAGTCATGTACTGTACGTACTGTTTGAGGTGGGTGGCATACTGTAACTCATAAGAAACCTCCAAAATAAAAAGTTATAATCTTTTATTCTATACAGTATGTATTTATTCTACAGTATATGTACAGTATTATATATGTATTGTTTTAATACTGTTTTGATTTAATGCACATGCGTGTATGACTTCCCATTCAATAAGAATTTCAAGTCTGAATTTTTTTTTTCCGTTTCTCAACATGGGCTTGCATAACAATTTTTGATATTCTGAGAATCAATCATTACTGTAGAT
>NW_027456556.1:0-16800 GCF_040206685.1 Ascaphus truei | reverse complement strand
ATTAATAGTATTTCCAAATAGGAGCATTACAATAGTAGAATATATAATAAAGTTAATATATATAATATATTGATATTTTATTTATTGTATTTTAAGATTGTAACAATATGCGTTGTGCCCCGCAGTCTGTTGTGCAATAGAACTAAAAGATTCCAATATAAAAAGGGGCTTAAATGAGCTTACTGGGTATCTGTGTGTTTGCTAACTTTGTCCAGCTGGTCTCAGCTGTTTGGGAGGTTGGCCCCTCCCAGGTTTAAAGCTTGTCCCATCCCACTTTCCATATGCACAGGTCTTTGCATGCAGCTGATTGCAACAGATCTAATACAGAGTATTCTTCCTGGTATTGTCCAGGTAAATAAGAATTTCAATCAGATTTAGAACCATGCAGCTGATTATGACAGATCAATTATGATCATTCATCCAAGTATTGTACAGGTTATTAAGAATTTTAATCAGTGTTAGGCCCTGTGAATTATGGTCATGCTTTGGAGGGGCTCACAGGCTTACAATGCTTTGGCCAAAGTGTTAAACTAAATGACCCTTTTATTCAAGAGCTATATAGGTATTTCACTGTGTATTTTTGCCAGTGGATGTAGCACTGGGCTCTGTTTGTGTCGTTTGTAGAATATAAAAGGATACTTACCATCAGACATGCTTTTCAAAATATGGAGGAAACACATAAGTAGGCTTTTAATTTCTGCTTGATCCAATTTGTCACAGCGTACTAATGAGTTACCTAAAGAACCACCATGCTGATTCTGGGGGGAATAAAATAAACATCTTGATACTTCAATCCAGTTGCGAAAAGCAGAACTATTTAAGTGCACAGAGTAACCCAACCAGAAGATCTTAAAATGCAGCAACAAAACACACACACACACACACAATCTGTAATTTAATCAGGTCAATTGGGGCACACAAACACAAAGTGCAAGCACTAGAATACTGCCGTTTTACTATTCTATTTGGAGGAAACTTCTCCAAGCGAATAGATTAGATTTGTGTTTTTTTTTCTATAGGAGAAACAGGAATATCTGGGATGAAAAGTACATTTATCAAACAGGATAACGCAGCTTAAAAGAAGCACTGCAAACACAACAACATAATAAAATCCAACTACAAAAATAGAAGTCTGTTTTGCCACTGAGCATCAGAGTACCACTAGGTCACATGCATAGCGAGAAAAAAATAATAAAAAGACAATAGGGCAAGAAGCTATTTGTAAACACTTATTTTAAAAGTAAAACTGCAAGTCAAATGTAGCAAATCTGTTGATTAGATTTGGATCACAAGGTAATTTCTTTTCAGATACAGTACCAAGTGGCATATCAAAAAGCAGTTAATGTAATGGGTTGCGCTCTATCAGTTTCATGTTCTTGGAAGTTCTTCCAGTTTAGTTCTCTCTCCCTTTAAAAAGTTAACTTTTTCCTCCCACTTTATCCAAAAACGGATGCAGACTTGTGGCAAAACTCTAACACGCAACATAAGCAAAAGGCTGAACTACCGCAAACTCAAGAAATATAAAAACTCAAAATACTTCTTGCATCTGAGAAGAAACGGCAGCATGCAACATTTTCTCTGGTAGTACAGTGACTGTCAGGAGAGAGAAATCCACAGTAAACCGATTTCTCTTTGTAGAATGTGCACTTTCTGCTTCCTCTCCACTAGTGTGTATAGCGTATTCAGAATGCCTTCGGATAAGTTTCTCCTTCTGCACCATGAAGGCATGTTAAAGTCGAGGGGGGGAAATGTTAGAAACATACACATGCATGGGGGCCTTTCATCCACTGCATACCAGAACAAGGATGTTAGTCCTAAAAAGATGCCAAGAAATGGACTATTGCTGACATTATACAATGAAGCAGCGGAGGATTGGTGGGACAGCGGACCCAGGAAAAAAGCATCAACAACTCACTGGGTAAGTGAAAAAATAAAAAGTTTATTAAACTACATATTAAAAAACATAGAACATACTGGGGAGCGCTTTTTCAAGGAGTATACTGGGGTCAGAACAGGTTGGTTATATAGCCCCTCCTTCTAAATCAGAAACATCTGATTATAATTAATCTGAGGAGGTGATAGAACCAATATTCTTTATAAAAGAGAAGCCTATTGGATCTTCTCTCTTGATACTATGCTCCCATAGGGGTTAAATTCCGAGTGGGATCTCAAATATATTCTTTGATCAGATTCTAACATCTAATATTATATTGATCTATCCCTTGACTGTGATATGAACCTGTTGTTCGAATCCCTTATCTCTTTGCAGTCCTTATACCCAATTTATGTTAAGAAATCTTTATAAGATTATAGCTTGAATAGTACTTATCATGCCCTCAAGAACTGCTTTTTTCTATTGACTTATGAATTGATTTTGATTAAATATGTATGAGACAGATTCTGATTTAAGATATATACATCATATATCTGATTATGTCGTGTTCAAACCAACTACTGTTACCTATACCCTTATATTCCTTAATGATCTGGCTTAAACTCTAAAAGTTACTATATACAGTATATATATATATACATATATATATATATACACATATATATATACACACACACACATATATATATATATATATATATATATATATATATATATATATATATATATACACACACACACACACACACACACACACACACACACACACACACACACACACACACACACACACACACACACACACACACACACACACACACACACACACACACACACACACACACACACACACACACACACAATTCTTACCAAATGATGTTCCATATAAATCTTTTTTGTCATATTACATCTTGTTACAAGGATCATTATACATAATTTCAGTACTGTATCAGGTGCTTTCATACCAACTAATGCCTACTATGAATGTTTATACCAACTGATTATATCTAATTATATCTAATTTATCTAATTATAATCACGTTTCTGATTTAGAAGGAGGGGCTATATAACTAACTTGCATTCCGACCCCAGTATACTCCTTGAGAAAGCGCTCTTAGCGTGAAACGCGTGGGAGATTTCCGTTTTTGTCCCCAGTATGTTCTATGTTTTTTAAAATGTAGTTTAATAAACTGTATTTTTTCACTTACCCGATGAGTTGTTGATGCTTTTCTCCTGGGTCCGCTGTCAGACCGATCCTCCGCTGCTTCATTGTATCCCGTTTCCGATTTGGAGAGACGCGCAGCAGCTCTGCAGGCTTCGCTACACCGGATTCACATAGCCAGGCTGCACGGAGACGGTGCTTCACACGGAGCCGCCGTACTCCTCACCGTGACTTCAGAGATTGAGGAGGAACTTGTATATGGAACGGGGACTCAGAGGTAATTCATTTCTCCTCTGAAGTGCATACCCCTACTAGTCGTTCCACACAAGCTTCGAGGCCCATTCCTTTTAAACACTCTGGTAGTCTCTATCTCCAGACATCAACCGTTTAACATGTCCCTATTACACTATACACCTGCATTTCTATTGCTGCTGATCATACCCAGAATATACAACAATACACTCAAACAAAAACAGAAAGGCCAGCGCATCATACAACACAATACACTATACCACAGGACTTTGCCGGTCCCAGTATTTTTGTGCAGTTGCTTGAGCTACGAATGGCTGTTTAGGCTCACCTATTGCTGACATTAGTACTTTTTATTTTATTTATTAAACCAGACTTGTGTACGTTTACGCGCTAATCCTATATAACAAATCATTTCCTGTACGTGGAGATTTCCCATTTATATGCCGTCCTGCCTGTCTGCTTTTACAAAGATCTCAATTTTAGGGAAAAAGTTACTTTTGACAACATTTCACACTAATTACTTACAGAACATAAAAAAACCTGTAGTAAAATGTTAAACTTCAGAGCTAACTGTGGACTCATTGTATAGCTAAACACAAATCTACTTTGTGTACTAGATTATTGTAAATCACTTCCTTACAAACCTAGGTCTGAGAAAATGAGAATAGATTGTGTGATCAGGATATAGTCGTCCTGTGACTCTTGATAAAGGGGCGTGTTGCCAGAAATGTCAGGTCCCTTGACGTGCTTTTGTCAGGCTCCGACATAATTAGGATTATTTGGGGGGATTTGTTTTGAACTTTATTTTTTTTTTTTTTTTTCACATGCTTGTGTGATTTTGTTCTTAGTGTGCTGGTGAGGGTTTTTTATGCTGTTTGTGGAGACTATGGGGTTATTCACCCTTAATTTATAGTGAGAGTTTTTTCAAATCTACAAATAAATGAGCATTTCCCCCATTTAGGTATGCACATGCTATTAAAAAAATCTATGAAGAGTATTATTACTTGAGATATTTATCTAAAATGTTCTTCAATTTAATCTGTGAAACTGCCTAGATCAGTAGTTTTGAAAATTTTAAGAACTACAGAATCAAATGTATCGTGTGTTTGCAGAACCCCAAGCAACATATCCAATGTATATACAATATTATTGCAATAGTAAGACATATATACATTTTTTATAAACTAACAGCTTTGTGTCCAATACATAAAAAAGTTTTTATAATATTTAACAACTTTTTTTTTTTGCGTAAGCAAACAAAAAAATTAAATCTCCCCGCCCCATTATCAATATTTCTGGGACCCACACACCATGTCTATTCACGTTAAAAATAAATTAGAATAAAATTAATGGTGGTTTAAATCTTTAGTAACAAAAGTTGAATGTATGTTAAAAGACTATCCCCAAAATGCTGATGACAACCTTATGGGAGAAATAAATCAGTTCCATCTTTAGATCAAGAAAAATTATCCAGAAAATTAACATTTTTGTCATCAAGACCTGTATAATGCCATCGACCAGAACAAGAGATTCACCTGGCCTTCCCCAACACTGAACCAATATTGCATCTATTCTTAAGTTTGATGATAACCAATTGCTCAGGAGAAAGGTATTTTTCGAGGCTAAACAGGACAAAAATTGAGCTACGAATAACCACGCGGCAAGAAACGCTTTCTGCACAGAAAATGAAAAGCTCCGTACCTTATCTGATATCATCGATACATTTTAGTCAGGTTTTTTTTTTTTAATAGAAAATGTATAATCAAATTATTTTCTGTCATGAAAAAGTCTGCCCATGTAATTATTCAAATAAAAAGATCTTTAATTATCATTCTACAATATATATATATACATGTAAAGGTATCAGTACCGTGTTAGCCGAGCTTCAATAATCAAAAAATAAATAGATGATACCGTTCTGTGGCTAAAAATAAATATATTTTATAGATATATATTTTATAGATATCTATATATTTTTTTTTTTACATAGGCGCTTTATCCTTATCATAGCTTAGGGCCTGGTGATGTCAATCTGGCACTGGTCATCACTGATGCATTAAACAGGCAAATGTCTAATTATGTAAAGTAAAGATGAATACATCAAATTAAAGGTGTACCTTATCAAGGGAACTGCTTTTGTCACAGTTTCTTTCTGGAAGACTGTTTCCGGAATCGGTGCTAATGAGGGATCCTCTTGAGTCTGCATTTCTTACACTGTTTATGTTGGGAGTAGATGAGGTATGTGGGGAAGCTTGAGAAGAAAATAAAAATAGTATTATTCAGCTTCTCTCGCATTTAAAAGCTCTCACTTCCGGTACAGTGGCATTTTAATTTCAACACGCTCTAGCCCGCATTGCTAACTCACCTGTGCCAGAGATCACACCAAAAAGATCTTTATGGAGGCTGTTATCCAACGTGTTTCCTGGTTTCTGAGGGGTTACCAGAGTGTTTCCAGTTGGTACATTTATAGGAGTTTCATCTTTTGCATTCTAAAAAATAGATACATAAAATAAACCTAGTCATTAAAAGACCACAGGAAACTGCTCAAAATATTGTGAACGGACTGCTCAGCACCATTAATATAATGGTTTTTATGCACACCATTCCCCTACTTACATTATGAGTCACAGGAAATGGCGACGTCTCCTTCACATTAATTCTCTGCACATTCTCTATCAGAAGCCCGAACAATGGAAGGTAGAGAGTGGCTATTCGCGCCTGCTGACTCTAAAACAAAGAGACAATGAGCTCTACTGGACATAAGTTTTTCTCGTTCATCCCTAAAAGTGAAAAGATGTCACCATAGCTCTCCTGTCTTTTTCACTACCTGTAAGAGTAGCATGCTTACCATTGGAGTGATCAGTCTTAATGGATTAAGTAATTTTACTTCAGTCAAAGCATTGTAAAGCATGTAAGATTATGAAGCATATAGATTCAGGTTAAAATTAGATGGCTATACTTGTAAAACTGAAAATATAGCAGGTATTACTGAGTTCACCAGGTTATACCAAAATGATACCAGTTTACAAGACATTAAATTAGCCAATTAAATTTCGTTTAGAACAACAAACAGCTACTCAGAAGTCCTACAGTATTTCCCACATATCAGGCCAACAAGAGATGGGATATGCATGGTTGTGTCTGTAGGTGATGTTTTGACATGTATTTGATTCATGCTGGCCGATTTAAAACTAGCATTTATTATGCAGAAGTTGAAACATTTGTAATAGATTCAGCAACAAATACGAGGACAATACTGAAGTAACCTGTGCGGTGGACCTTTCTGCCATAGTATGCCACATACTGATCCAACAATACCAATGAGAGTCTGTTATATTATGTAACATGTTGTACTATCATTGTGGCTATTGGGCTACATCTGTATCTGCATGTATTTGGAGTTCATTACGTAACTGACATTTAGTTACGCATATTCCTTCAGCCTTAATGTAAAAAAATGTTTGGCCTGGTAGTATATTGACTGTTTTTAATCAGTCTGTCAGACTCGCATTTCCTTTGTGGATTTCCCCCCAAACAACTACGAATTGTAACATTGTAGTCGAGTTTAAAAAAAAAAATCTAACTTGGCGAGATACAGTACGCCTTGAATAAAGTAAAAAGACTTGTGTATATATTTACTGGTGCGTCAAACCCCCTCGGCAACCTAAACCCGGCGGCACTCACTCCTAATGAAAACAATATCCCATAACACATACACATATATTACACACATGCACACCTGTCCATTTTATTAGTCCCAGTGTCCGATGTAGAAGCCACTTAGGCCAATATTATTGCCAGCACTGCATGGGAGTGCTGGCAATCTCTCTATGTGCCTCACAGACTGCCACTCCCTAGCTGTGTGTGTCTCAAGATGGCAGTTGGACTCGCTTGGTCTCTCAAACTGACACTGGTTTAAACATTTTATCTGGTTTTCTTCTTATCAGTTACAGATGGTGCTCAATAGGTTTTAAACTATATGCGCTTCTTCTGAAAAATAATAAAAGGTTATATTTTCATTTATCAGTGGAATACAATTAAGAGGGAACCTTTTCCTTTCGTGGTATTGTACACAGTACGCATATATTTGTAGCAGTGGCTACCTAAACATTTACCTTAACCCTTTGGGTGCCGTTTGACGTAGCTACTGTACTACACCATGGTGCCTGACGCTCCAGGGGCCCAATGTAGTAAAGCTCGGTTTTGTAAGCGAGATTGTGTTCCCCAACGCGATCTGTCAGGAAGAGGAACGGAAGATCCCAAAATCCCAAGAGGCATTGACCGCTGGGGCTGGGGCTGCGGCTCCTCCGGCACGCCAAGGTTTAAATAAACCCCAAGCTTGGGCATCTGCCGATAGCTAAAGCCTGGCTACTTACCCAAACAGACATGGTCAGATAATATAAGGTTTTCATATTTCCAAATCTGTCAACTACTTGCTGTTGGGCACCCAACACTTCACTTTGCAGCTGTTACCCAGCATTGAAAGAGTTACTACTATGTTCACTGCCTATTTCTCCTCTCCACAGGCCACTGATTCTGAACCTTTGTTATATTTGTTTTTGTTATTTGTATGGCAAGATGTTAAGATGCTGGCTCAACATTCATTCTGTAACATTATCCCTAAGTGTATTTACTCAGTGATATCTCTATTGTATCATTCGTCAGTTCTCCTTTATTGATCTATGAAGCCAGTACACTGGAAATATGATCGGATGCTTTATCAACTGAAACAAATAGCGCCAGAAATTAATGTGGCTAGACGAAAAAAAGTCATTCATTTTTCATGCAACGGGAAGACAACCAACTTGATGAAGGTTTTCTTTCGTACAGCCCAAATGTGTGTACTGCACCGACACACTTTATTCGAGCAAATACCCAGTATGTACCTGGCAGATACCTGGAATGCGCCGCTCCTCACCTCTGACAAGCCCCGTTGCGTTTGCCTTCCCAGCCTGGGTTCATGCCTGGCTGACGGGCGGCTGATCTGTTAAATGATAATGATTAGGATTTAATAGGCTGCAATGCTTCGCGTGTCTACCAGATGGCATAAATTCATGAATTGTAATGCAGTATATATATATATATACTGTGCAGTATTGCAGCCAGCGGGAATAAAATGCTTCAATCCCTGCCTGGAAAATACCTCAATGCACTCGGGCAGAAAACAGTCACAAACCTCAATACACCCGGGTATACCCGAATTCGTGGGACTAGCCGAGCTCGAATAAAGTGTGTCGCCAGTGTATAATGGTTTGCAGCGTATGAATGTCAATTTCCAAATACAGGATTTGAGGCTTTGAGTTCAGCACTAAAACAAAGGGTTATAATTGTTACCTTCAGATTCCTGAACTATTTCATATTAATTCTCCGTTCGTATTTCATCAACAGCTTTGGTACTGTATGCACAATGTAAACCGGAGCTTAAATGTGATGTATACTAATTAATTGACCCGTAAGTAATGCACCGACAGGCCTAACAAAGGGATTTTTTTAAAGATCAACAACAAATTGAAACACTACTAGGTTATTGGTCTTTAACCAGTTAATATGCTGCCAGTGACAAGAAAGATACACACCACCGCACGGCACAGGATAAAGTGACAATACGGGCAGAGGACTCTAAAATCAACTGCATTGAGCAAGTTCTGGCACAAAAAAATGAGATGCTTAGCTTTTAAAGCAGGGACTGAATACATTGTGTGCTCTATATGAGAATACAATTAGAGTATAAAGGAGTAAGAATTAGTGATGTACTGAGTACCCGGAAATTACCCTGTGCTTTTTCAGCCACATGGACATTACCCGGACCCGGCAACTGAGAAGTGGGCCCGGCGCTGAGTAATACCCGGCGCGGAGTAATATCAGAGTAGCTGAAAATACATCATCACTTACCTGCAGCCAGCGTCGGGAAGGTGAGGAAGACCCGTGAGGAAGACCGCGGTGACATCTAGGTACAGCAGCAGAGGTCCTGTGGCTGTGGCAGCTTCAGAAGTCTGTATTCAGCCGGCGGGAGCAGCAGGAATCCATTGCACAGCAGATACCAGTGTGAGCTGAGGAACCATGTGGCCGGAGCAGGAGCGTTCCTATTGGACAGCCGGCTGAATACAGACTTCTGATGCTGCCACCGCCACAGGACCTCTGCTGCTGTTCCTAGATGTCGCTGCAGTCTTCCTCCACCCGGCAGGTAAGTGCCATCCGGGTAACTTGGTACCCGGTCGGGTAGAACAATTGATTTTGCCCAGGTACCCGTTATTTTTTTTTAAAGTAGGACCCAGTACAACACTAGTTAGAATGTGTTACTCTGCACACAGTAAACTTACTCTTGATGAATAACGATCATCAAAGGAATGCTTGATCATCAAACTTTTCAGCACGCTGATTGCTATCTGCCGGATGTCTCTGAACTCCTGTAATGCATTTCCCACCTCCCTCAGGAGGAGGCCCACCAAGAAATGGTTCTTGCAGAATTCATCTGTCAGTGTGTAGTCAAGCTGCAGGTCTAAGAGAGTAAACTGGGATTAATTAAAGGCATAATTAAGCCATTAAGCTAAAGCTGCAGTTCAAGTAGTCGTTTTTTAATTTTATTTTTTTTCACCATTCAATGTGTGCATCAATCCAATCTCCACATTGACAAGTGATTAGCTAAGCTGCAGATCGATTGGTGAAAATTTAGCTTGGTGTTCACTAAATGCATCTTGGGTAATCTTCTACTGCACTGACAGTCCAAGTTCTGTGAGGAAGATTATGTGACCAGGCAGGCACTAGATTCAATTGGTTCACTGCTAGAGGGAGGGCAGGGCTAAAAAAAAGGTGATGCTATTTCAGAAGGGGAAGGGGATATGACTTTGTAGAAGGTTGCTATAGGTATAAAGATGCCTGTTGCATTTGAATACATTAAAATGTCTTTAAAATAGTTTTTTTTTCTTTTTTAATGATACAAGTATTTTCTCATAGTACAGAACATATATATAACATGAAGTATATTGCTTGAACTGTAGCTTTAAAAACACTGCAATACGTAAAACTCCTCGTGTAAAACCAAAAACCAAAGTCAGCAGATTGGGCATATGAGAAAGGCAAGACACTGGCACACACATTTTGTTGATAACTGGGAACAAAATCAAAACCACGTCACACAAGTAATAAAAACCACAGAAGCGGACTGTTCCCAGTTAAGCACAGACAAGTACTGAAAACACATTTGTTTTAGTTAGGAAACTTGCGAACGTATTTTGAATTAACTAAAATACTTGTTACCATTAATTGAATGAATCCAATATAGTGCCATGACAGAAATAAACTGTCAACTTTCTTAATCCCATAAGTACCTGGAGTGGGGCGGTGGAGGGGGGTGTAACACTCTTACTATGCATAACACCATATAGGAGTTAAGTGGCTTTATTAATATAATTTGTAGGACTTCAAAGCTCAACCCTAAATAGGCCATAACCAACAACAGTACCATCGATTTAAGGAGGAGATGTGCTTTGAGAAACATGTTATGAAACATCACACCCTGCACCTACCTACAGGACTGTCTAATGGCTCCAATGTTGGGGAAAGAAAGGCTAATTCATGGAAAAACAAAAGTGAACAAGAAACAATAGAGTTGTTTAATGATAAAATTCCTGATATTTTGTATTTTAAATATACATTTCTGGTTAATGTCACCTTTCAATAAACCCTTTTATGAACTGTATAGTGACTTTATATTGACAAAGGAGGAGAAGCAATAGGTAGTATGATAGGTTTCATTGGGGTATGACAAGAAAAGAAAAAGAAGGGTATTGGTCCTTTCCTCCGTGCAGTAAAGTAACAAAGGAGTGACGAGAAGTGGGTAATGCGATACCTTTTATTGGACCAGCAGATAGTTGGTAAGTTACAGAGTTCTTCAGCAGAGACAAGCTTTAGAACCACAAAGACATCTCTACACCTGATGAAGAACCCTGGGAAGTTTGAAAGCTTGTAATTTATCAGCTATCTGTTGGTCCAATAAAAAAAAGTATTATTCTCCGCTTTCCTCTTTTGTTACTTTACTTACTGTACACGCAAGAAAGAACTAATATGATTACCTATCTTTTTCTTTTTGCTCTTTAATTATGTAAAGCAGCAATCCATGCTGCCGTGAGATATATATATATATATTTTTATATATATATATATATATATATATATATATATATATATATATATATATATATATATATATTTATTAAACCTTATTTGAAAGAAGGGGTCCCCCAGAGCTGAATCGCTGCAATCCAAGCTACAGGGGCCTATTCCCGAGATATATCATTTTAAAATTGCCTTCCAAGAATGATTATCCGGATGAAACAGTATGGCCACTGGGGTCAGTCTCACTCTGGCGACCAACAGACAGCAATAACATTGTAGGATGACATTACAGCTTTTGATTGAATGACCCCACAGCCATCTGGATTTTCCTTTGGCAAAAGTATTGGCAAAAGTGAAAAAAATATCTAATAACTTGGCAATTAGGGGCAGGGGTCACCAGAGCTTAATAGTGCGCTCTAGGAAGACATTTCAAAAATGAAAACAGGGTGCTGAATAATTTTACCTGGTGCCTTTCGCAAAACCTTTTTGAAAGGATTTGCACATTTAAGATATTCTAATACAGTGGTTTTCAACTCTTTTTGGGGTTAAAGAACCCTATAATTAAATTGTGCAATTCTAGGGAACCCCAACCCACTCCCTTACCCCAACCCACTCCCTTACCCCCCCCCCCCCATTCCACCTCCCATGCTCTCCCCCCTTTACACTCTCCCTCCATACAATAATCCTCCCATGTACCAGACACACAATAACCACCTCCTTCTCCCCCATACATAAACACACACCCATGGCGAGGAGGCCTGTGGTGCTGCGCCGGTCCGCCGTTCCCGTCTCCTGCTGGCTGGAAGTTAGACGTGACTTCCGGCGCCAACAGGAGGAGGGAGGGGAGAGGAACAGCAGTTTAAAATCACTGTTTTAAGGCTTTAAAATAACAAATAATGGCAGATCATTTAAGATGTATGCTTGTTGAGCATCTCTCTAGATAACAATTTGTACAAAACAGCGGACTAAGGCAGAGTGCCCGGTGGCTGCGCGCGCGCAACGGTGTGCCTGGCGGTGCGTGCACCAGTAAGAACCACGATCGGCGGTCTAGCGGTAGCAATGGGACACACGGCCATGACGGACAATACTTCACTTCCATTGGTCAACACTATCTGCAATATCATTGGTTGCCAGTCAACATGTGACCGCGTCACCGCACGGCAAGACAAAATTCTTGTCTTCTTTTCCAGCGATCGCACACGCCTACTGGGGCCTGCCTCATAGAGGCCTGTACATGTTGTGCTGTGTGCACACCGTCGCGTGCGTAGCCGTGGCCACCAGAGACACAGCCTAACAAGGAGTTGAAACATTTTTCATCTCATCTGTGAAGCCATTTCTGTTCTACACTGCAATGATTGCAGAACAACCCTAGCACTGTAGGGGGTTTAGTTAGATAGAGACACTATTTACCACACCGATAAACCCATACCTATTAATTATGCCAGCGTTTCGCAATTATATCTTTAGCGAAAGGCAGCTTGTCTATATGTCATTCATATGTAAACGCAATGCATTTACTGCATGAGTGATTTCCAATTGTGAGGTTTCTCCAAGAACCTGGCCTTGCTAGCCAAGCATACCATCATGAAGTCATATCCTATACAAATAAAACATACACACAGTCTGGCAGCTTGGGAAGAAAATGAATCACTGACATCTCATTGTCACAAAAGGCTTTACCTTGATATCTCTGAATCCTGCCCTTTCCAAAGGGCATTGGCAAGTTCAAAGGAATGTAGTGTTCATGATTGCAGACCACTCGCAGAAACTCAAATTTGTACTCAAAGAGTGTCTGCAAAATAACATAGGTGATACAAATTAGAGAAACTGGTCTCAAAGAAAAGACACTGTACACACTAAGCATAGGTGTATGTACTTGTAATTACCAGAAGCCTGTCCTGCGCTTCCGTGTATCAGCAATTGCACCTTAGTGTCAAAGTCAATGGAGCTTTGTTTTACGCGTTTCACCCTCTAAGATAGGGCTTCGTCTTGGAGTGGGGAGATGCGGTGACTGCCTGACATTTGAACTTTAAAAAGCCCGCGAAAACGGGCAAATGTGTCAACCCTTTCGTTTACATTGCCATAAAATGCTTATTTAATGTTACTAGGATACATCAATCCTACAGGATACAAGCCCTTTAATAGAATCTCTATTGAAATAAACGTTTCTATATTAGGCTCATATTAAACTCAGGCAATGTCCTAAAGGTATATTAAAAACTGCTGACAACACTACAAAGTCTTACTAGGTCCCTGAGTCAATGTTACACTCTAAAATACAGCTTCAAATCTATTATTATGTGCAAAGGCATTTGCTATATTACAAAAGCACAGTTTAACACATCACATAAAAAGGCTGAATGATGCTGATTAACATTGAATGGTAAATCAACCTGGGAACCAGTAAGGGAGGAAAGAAGAGGGGAGGGGGGGGGGGGGGAAGGAGGAGGGGGGGAGAGGGAAAAGGGGGTAGGGAAAGGGGGGGGGGGGCGGAAGGGTGGGGGGGAAGGGGGGGAAAGGGGTGAGGTACAAGAATTAAGAAAACATAAGCGGAAGATACCTAGCAATTTGTACATAATAAATAAAGAAATAAACTGAATAGTACTCACTTAAGAATTTTTTAAAGGCACAGTCACATCTCAAGAAAAGAATGTCAAATATTTACAAGAATCAACGCAGATCCCATTCCACATTTAGTCCATTGGGCTGTAGGGTATTTAATACAAAAATCCAATGTGCTTCTCGCTGATGCAAGATCTTAATGCGATCCCCTCCACGAGGAGGTAATGCAATATGCTCAATAGCACAACATTGTAAAGTCTCTACAGAACCCAATGGACATGTGTTAAAATGTAATGATACCGGATGCATCATGTCATGATTTTTAATAAGTCTCAAGTGTTCTAAAATGCGAATCTTAAGGGCTCTACTAGTTAACCCCACATATTGCTTATTACATCCGCATTTTAATAAATACACCACAAAGTTTGTCGGGCATGACATAAATGATTTGATCTGGAATCTGCGTGTTTCATCACGGTTGGAAAAGTGTGTTGATTTACTCATATTTGGGCATATTTTGCAAAATATGGAGGAATGTAGTGTTCATGATTGCAGACCACTCGCAGAAACTCAAATTTGTACTCAAAGAGTGTCTGCAAAATAACATAGGTGATACAAATGAGAGAAACTGGTCTCAAAGAAAAGACACTGTACACACTAAGCATAGGTGTATGTACTTGTAAACCTAGAAACAATTAAATACACAACATACTATTTCTTATCTATTATTATCTACTATTATCTCAGTGGGTGTGGCTTGCTGAGGAACCAATAGAATACGAGAATCCACCCTACTGCTGGGTTATGAGCTTGTTTGATAGTCCCACCACACCGGCAAGGCTATTTAAAAAGTATTATGATCCTCTTTTAAACCCTATACCTTGATAAAGCGCTCCTATAGCACGAAGCGCGTAGGTGGTGCATTTTTGTTTGTCCTTGAGTCTATGAGACGCTAATAAAACTTTATTTATTGGGGCCACCTTGTGATGTTTGTCTTTGTTAGTAGGAAATCCCCCAAATTATGGTTAAAAAACAGAGCACTATTTGTTCTACAAGTAACCACAATAATGGTTAAAAGCAGCAGGTAATAAGGAGGTTCATACTGTATACTATACAGTTCATAGGCCATTCAACTACTTCATAGTTCTTAGATACTACTCATGAGACAGATTTGGAAAATGTTTAAATATGCAAGGTCTGTATGTTTGTTTGTTATTATAACCAATGTAATTTATTTATAAAGGGCAAGCATATTAAACTGTGCATTACAATGGGGTATAAAGACAATAGCTAAATGAGATAAACAAAATGCTGGTACAATAAGTAAAAAGGGCCCTGCACAATGGAGTTTACAATCCATTTACTACCTGTACACGATAAATTGACATCTTTTAATGACCGTATTTTGTTTGATGTTTAAAACAGCAATAGCAAACTGCATTGGGTCAATATGTCAAATAATTATTCAGTTGGGATCTAAAGCAGCAGTTCCAAAAAAAATAAAAAAAACACAATTTCCATTCAATATGTGCATTAATACAATCCACACAATGATAAGTAATTAGCTAAGTTGCCGATTGATTCGTTCTCCTGTGATCGAACAGTGAAGATTTGGCTCGGGGGTTCACTAAATGGCTGTCAGTGCAGCAGAATAGGACCAAAGATGCAAAGTTATGTGGGGAAGATCATGTGACCAGGCAGTCACTAGATACAATTGATGCACTGCTAGAGAGAGGGCCAGGCTCAAAAAGGGGTGTGCCAGAGCCCGTTTCAGAAGAGTAAGGGCGTGTGACTTTGTAAATGGTTGCTAAAGGAACAAAAAATGCTTGTTACGTTATAATACATTAAAAATGTCTTTAAAAAGTTATTATTTTAAAAAAATGCTACAACTATTTTCTCATAGTACAGAACTAATTTATTTAAAAAACACTTGTAGGATATTTGCTTGAACTCCAGCTTTAAGGTGCAATCCCACATTCGGCCAAGTGTTTCCTTTACCCTTATACTATCCACCCTGTCTTTATTAGAGAACCAATAAAGTTAAGGGGAAATTAGGGTGGGGGTCGGGGGGGGGCTGACTGTACGAGCATTAGCAGAACACACCGTGACATCACACAGAAGGGAATTGCCAGGGGAAAATCAAACCCCTCAAGTCTAACGCGAAATTTTTAATTAAGAAAACTTACAGGTGTAAGATTTGGGTCTAATTTTTTTTTTAATTTAAAGAAGGTATCAATTATTTATATGAGACCCCTTAATCATGTCACTGGAATGAATTATTTGGCCCAAGGAGGGATTGGCCCTTAAAGGATCCTATGCTATCCCATAATGGTCCTTCGAATGTTAATGACTTCACCATGAGGCGTTTAATACTGCACTGTAATATGCTACCTCCAGCACGAAAAGGAATATATTTTGGCAAATTAAAACTATATAAACAAGATAAACTGGCACACACAATACTGCCAACTGAAGTGGAAGTAGCAAATATTCTGTTACCTACAGTAATTAAGTGTGTAGCATAAAACGTAAAGATAAGATGAGAACTCAAGGTTATAAAAATGACACGTACAAGAACAGCATGAAGATTTGAATGTGCATGATTAGGCGAGTCAAGTGAGGTTTTACAACGGAAGGAAGTGAAGTGGAAAATAGAACAAAGAATATATCATTCCAAATAAACACATCATCATGAATGCATATTGTACTACAGTCTGAGCAGCAAGGAACGGTGGGCAATTCAATGTTAAGCCCTGAAATTTAGACAACAGGATGACTTTTCTGATCACATTCTCAGAAGAAAACGCTGAATAAC
>NW_027456555.1:0-16833 GCF_040206685.1 Ascaphus truei | reverse complement strand
TGGAACTGCATCTCGTCTTGTGACTGTGGTTTTCCCGGTCACACAAAAATGCTGAAATTCGACTTATACAGTGTTTTTGCTTATTAAACTTGATGAATTCTCATCTCTTGACTGTAGAATAGTGTGTAAAGCAAAGCACAATACATTCCTATGTGTAGAAGCAAAGATATACGCGATTTCACAATGTGTTCCTAGAACAGCTGTGAGCAACTTTTTTACACCACGTTAACAACACATTTGAAGCTCAATATTTCATGGGCTGAAGCGGGGAAGATAGAAAACGTGTGCCCTGTAAAGGCGAAGTCTGTGGCATTAACAGGAAGGGAGAAAAAGTACTTTCTACCCATTTTTAGGTTCAGCGGTAAAATGGCAAGTTTCTATGGAACTGCATCTCGGCTTGTGACTGTGGTTTTCCCGGTCACACAAAAATGCTGAAATTCGACTTATACAGTGTTTTTGCTTATTAAACTTGATGAATTCTCTCCTCTTGACTGTAGAATAGTGTGTAAAGCAAAGCACAATACATTCCTATATGTAGAAGAAATGATATACGCGATTTCACAATGTGTTCCTAGAATAGCTGTGAGCAACTTTTTTACACAAAGTTAACAACACATTTGAAGCTCAATATTTCATGGGCTGAAGCGGGGAAGATAGAAAACGTGTGCCCTGTAAAGGCGAAGTCTGTGGCATTAACAGGAAGGGAGAAAAAGTACTTTCTACCCATTTTTAGGTTCAGCGGTAAAATGGCAAGTTTCTATGGAACTGCATCTCGTCTTGTGACTGTGGTTTTCCCGGTCACACAAAAATGCTGAAATTCGACTTATACAGTGTTTTTGCTTATTAAACTTGATGAATTCTCATCTCTTGACTGTAGAATAGTGTGTAAAGCAAAGCACAATACATTCCTATGTGTAGAAGCAAAGATATACGCGATTTCACAATGTGTTCCTAGAACAGCTGTGAGCAACTTTTTTACACCACGTTAACAACACATTTGAAGCTCAATATTTCATGGGCTGAAGCGGGGAAGATAGAAAACGTGTGCCCTGTAAAGGCGAAGTCTGTGGCATTAACAGGAAGGGAGAAAAAGTACTTTCTACCCATTTTTAGGTTCAGCGGTAAAATGGCAAGTTTCTATGGAACTGCATCTCGGCTTGTGACTGTGGTTTTCCCGGTCACACAAAAATGCTGAAATTCGACTTATACAGTGTTTTTGCTTATTAAACTTGATGAATTCTCTCCTCTTGACTGTAGAATAGTGTGTAAAGCAAAGCACAATACATTCCTATGTGTAGAAGCAAAGATATACGCGATTTCACAATGTGTTCCTAGAACAGCTGTGAGCAACTTTTTTACACAATGTTAACAACACATTTGAAGCTCAATATTTCATGGGCTGAAGCGGGCAAGATAGAAAACGTGTGCCCTGTAAAGGCGAAGTCTGTGGCATTAACAGGAAGGGAGAAAAAGTACTTTCTACCCATTTTTAGGTTCAGCGGTAAAATGGCAAGTTTCTATGGAACTGCATCTCGTCTTGTGACTGTGGTTTTCCCGGTCACACAAAAATGCTGAAATTCGACTTATACAGTGTTTTTGCTTATTAAACTTGATGAATTCTCATCTCTTGACTGTAGAATAGTGTGTAAAGCAAAGCACAATACATTGCTATGTGTAGAAGCAAAGATATACGCGATTTCACAATGTGTTCCTAGAACAGCTGTGAGCAACTTTTTTACACCACGTTAACAACACATTTGAAGCTCAATATTTCATGGGCTGAAGCGGGGAAGATAGAAAACGTGTGCCCTGTAAAGGCGAAGTCTGTGGCATTAACAGGAAGGGAGAAAAAGTACTTTCTACCCATTTTTAGGTTCAGCGGTAAAATGGCAAGTTTCTATGGAACTGCATCTCGTCTTGTGACTGTGGTTTTCCCGGTCACACAAAAATGCTGAAATTCGACTTATACAGTGTTTTTGCTTATTAAACTTGATGAATTCTCATCTCTTGACTGTAGAATAGTGTGTAAAGCAAAGCACAATACATTGCTATGTGTAGAAGCAAAGATATACGCGATTTCACAATGTGTTCCTAGAACAGCTGTGAGCAACTTTTTTACACCACGTTAACAACACATTTGAAGCTCAATATTTCATGGGCTGAAGCGGGGAAGATAGAAAACGTGTGCCCTGTAAAGGCGAAGTCTGTGGCATTAACAAGAAGGGAGAAAAAGTACTTTCTACCCATTTTTAGGTTCAGCGGTAAAATGGCAAGTTTCTATGGAACTGCATCTCGGCTTGTGACTGTGGTTTTCCCGGTCACACAAAAATGCTGAAATTCGACTTATACAGTGTTTTTGCTTATTAAACTTGATGAATTCTCATCTCTTGACTGTAGAATAGTGTGTAAAGCAAAGCACAATACACTGCTATTTGTAGAAGCAAAGATATATGCGATTTCACAATGTGTTCCTAGAACAGCTGTGAGCAACTTTTTTACACCACGTTAACAACACATTTGAAGCTCAATATTTCATGGGCTGAAGCGGGGAAGATAGAAAACGTGTGCCCTGTAAAGGCGAAGTCTGTGACATTAACAGGAAGGGAGAAAAAGTACTTTCTACCCATTTTTAGGTTCAGCGGTAAAATGGCAAGTTTCTATGGAACTGCATCTCGGCTTGTGACTGTGGTTTTCCCGGTCACACAAAAATGCTGAAATTCGACTTATACAGTGTTTTTGCTTATTAAACTTGATGAATTCTCTCCTCTTGACTGTAGAATAGTGTGTAAAGCAAAGCACAATACATTGCTATGTGTAGAAGCAAAGATATACGCGATTTCACAATGTGTTCCTAGAACAGCTGTGAGCAACTTTTTTACACAATGTTAACAACACATTTGAAGCTCAATATTTCATGGGCTGAAGCGGGGAAGATAGAAAACGTGTGCCCTGTAAAGGCGAAGTCTGTGGCATTAACAGGAAGGGAGAAAAAGTACTTTCTACCCATTTTTAGGTTCAGCGGTAAAATGGCAAGTTTCTATGGAACTGCATCTCGGCTTGTGACTGTGGTTTTCCCGGTCACACAAAAATGCTGAAATTCGACTTATACAGTGTTTTTGCTTATTAAACTTGATGAATTCTCATCTCTTGACTGTAGAATAGTGTGTAAAGCAAAGCACAATACACTGCTATTTGTAGAAGCAAAGATATATGCGATTTCACAATGTGTTCCTAGAACAGCTGTGAGCAACTTTTTTACACCACGTTAACAACACATTTGAAGCTCAATATTTCATGGGCTGAAGCGGGGAAGATAGAAAACGTGTGCCCTGTAAAGGCGAAGTCTGTGACATTAACAGGAAGGGAGAAAAAGTACTTTCTACCCATTTTTAGGTTCAGCGGTAAAATGGCAAGTTTCTATGGAACTGCATCTCGGCTTGTGACTGTGGTTTTCCCGGTCACACAAAAATGCTGAAATTCGACTTATACAGTGTTTTTGCTTATTAAACTTGATGAATTCTCTCCTCTTGACTGTAGAATAGTGTGTAAAGCAAAGCACAATACATTGCTATGTGTAGAAGCAAAGATATACGCGATTTCACAATGTGTTCCTAGAACAGCTGTGAGCAACTTTTTTACACAATGTTAACAACACATTTGAAGCTCAATATTTCATGGGCTGAAGCGGGGAAGATAGAAAACGTGTGCCCTGTAAAGGCGAAGTCTGTGGCATTAACAGGAAGGGAGAAAAAGTACTTTCTACCCATTTTTAGGTTCAGCGGTAAAATGGCAAGTTTCTATGGAACTGCATCTCGGCTTGTGACTGTGGTTTTCCCGGTCACACAAAAATGCTGAAATTCGACTTATACAGTGTTTTTGCTTATTAAACTTGATGAATTCTCTCCTCTTGACTGTAGAATAGTGTGTAAAGCAAAGCACAATACATTGCTATGTGTAGAAGCAAAGATATACGCGATTTCACAATGTGTTCCTAGAACAGCTGTGAGCAACTTTTTTACACCACGTTAACAACACATTTGAAGCTCAATATTTCATGGGCTGAAGCGGGGAAGATAGAAAACGTGTGCCCTGTAAAGGCGAAGTCTGTGGCATTAACAGGAAGGGAGAAAAAGTACTTTCTACCCATTTTTAGGTTCAGCGGTAAAATGGCAAGTTTCTATGGAACTGCATCTCGGCTT
Source organism: Ascaphus truei (assembly GCF_040206685.1). Classification (NCBI taxonomy): domain Eukaryota; kingdom Metazoa; phylum Chordata; class Amphibia; order Anura; family Ascaphidae; genus Ascaphus; species Ascaphus truei. The sequence continues at coordinate 12,634 of NW_027456555.1, read as the reverse complement.
GTGACTGTGGTTTTCCCGGTCACACAAAAATGCTGAAATTCGACTTATACAGTGTTTTTGCTTATTAAACTTGATGAATTCTCTCCTCTTGACTGTAGAATAGTGTGTAAAGCAAAGCACAATACATTCCTATGTGTAGAAGAAAAGATATACGCGATTTCACAATGTGTTCCTAGAACAGCTGTGAGCAACTTTTTTACACAAAGTTAACAACACATTTGAAGCTCAATATTTCATGGGCTGAAGCGGGGAAGATAGAAAACGTGTGCCCTGTAAAGGCGAAGTCTGTGGCATTAACAGGAAGGGAGAAAAAGTACTTTCTACCCATTTTTAGGTTCAGCGGTAAAATGGCAAGTTTCTATGGAACTGCATCTCGTCTTGTGACTGTGGTTTTCCCGGTCACACAAAAATGCTGAAATTCGACTTATACAGTGTTTTTGCTTATTAAACTTTATGAATTCTCTCCTCTTGACTGTAGAATAGTGTGTAAAGCAAAGCACAATACATTCCTATGTGTTGAAGCAAAGATATACGCGATTTCACAATGTGTTCCTAGAACAGCTGTGAGCAACTTTTTTACACAATGTTAACAACACATTTGAAGCTCAATATTTCATGGGCTGAAGCGGGGAAGATAGAAAACGTGTGCCCTGTAAAGGCGAAGTCTGTGGCATTAACAGGAAGGGAGAAAAAGTACTTTCTACCCATTTTTAGGTTCAGCGGTAAAATGGCAAGTTTCTATGGAACTGCATCTCGGCTTGTGACTGTGGTTTTCCCGGTCACACAAAAATGCTGAAATTCGACTTATACAGTGTTTTTGCTTATTAAACTTGATGAATTCTCTCCTCTTGACTGTAGAATAGTGTGTAAAGCAAAGCACAATACATTCCTATGTGTAGAAGCAAAGATATACGCGATTTCACAATGTGTTCCCAAAACAGCTGTGAGCAACTTTTTTACACAACGTTAACAACACATTTGAAGCTCAATATTTCATGGGCTGAAGCGGGGAAGATAGAAAACGTGTGCCCTGTAAAGGCGAAGTCTGTGGCATTAACAGGAAGGGAGAAAAAGTACTTTCTACCCATTTTTAGGTTCAGCGGTAAAATGGCAAGTTTCTATGGAACTGCATCTCGGCTTGTGACTGTGGTTTTCCCGGTCACACAAAAATGCTGAAATTCGACTTATACAGTGTTTTTGCTTATTAAACTTGATAAATTCTCTCCTCTTGACTGTAGAATAGTGTGTAAAGCAAAGCACAATACATTCCTATGTGTAGAAGCAAAGATATACGCGATTTCACAATGTGTTCCTAGAACAGCTGTGAGCAACTTTTTTACACCACGTTAACAACACATTTGAAGCTCAATATTTCATGGGCTGAAGCGGGGAAGATAGAAAACGTGTGCCCTGTACCGACTTCAAATTCCTCTCGCCCCCCGATCCCTCCTGATACTCAAAGGGGATCCTGAATCCTTCCTTAAACCCCTCTCGTAATAAGCTAGCTGCCCGTCTATTGGGGTATTTTTCCAGCCAAGGCGCCATTGCCTCTGCTGAAACTGGCGTTCCCGCCTTCCTGAACAGCCTGCTGTCCTGCTCCCTTGAAACCCTTACTATCTTTCTTAAAGCACTTTGATTTGGGATGCTGACCCCCGCACCCAGCGCAAGTATGTTGGAATCTACATACAATTCTCAAAATTGCATCTTGACTCGTTGTAACGCCAACATACCCCCGACTGCTTCCCACCTGCACGCCCTCTCCCTGATGTGCGCACCTGAAAATGCTCCCGCCAGACCCCTTTGAGGCTATTTGACCCACGAAAGGACGACCCCCCGTGTTTCTGAAACGCTTTTCTAATCGTATCCTGATACTTAAAAAGCGCCGAGCATAAATGCGGATCCTTTTCCCCCGCAACGCCCGCCAAAATCCCAAATGCCTGCGACCAATTACTGAACTTGCGAGGAAAAAGACGCTTTTCCACATCCTCCTTTTTAGCCTCCCCCTTTTTTTTTCCGGATTTAGCTACCGCTTCATTGTAACCCGGAAGCAATGACAAAATCTCAACGTAATCACCCGCCCAAATCTTTTCCTTTACTTCCTTTGACAAATGCACGCCTAAGGAACGTGATATGGTCGTACATGAGTCCCCATAGGCCGCATCCGGCAGCCTTTTTGAACCTGCCAATGGCCTTCCGAGCCCTGTCCCCTGCCCAGCACCTGAATTCACCACCGGATGCTCACCTAACAAACTAACAACTGTCGTTAAATCAGCTCCTTGTCCCGCCACCTGCACCGGCAATGCTGTGGCCGATGCCAACGCATCTTGAATAACTTTCGGCACTGTGCTAAGGGTACAACCTGCTGTACTCTCCCCACCCAAAGACACCTGAGCCAACTCTCCACCCACTGTTCCACGGTTGCTCCCCCCATCAAGCACTGAATCTGACCCCCCCTGCCGCTCACTTGACTTGCATGCCTCCACTGCTTGCTTAGTGGATAATAACGTTGTCATCGGCAATAAAGCTAACTGAACGCCCTTTACCACCGCACTAATCATTCTTGCCTCGGCATCGCCCGCTAACCCCAACTCCAACACCTGTGGCCCAGGGGAGCTAACAATGCCCGGCAAGGTAACGCCCTTATTTCCCAAACAAGCAACTCTTTTTCGCTTACCCTTCGATGCCCCAGTCCCCGGCGGTGTTTTGAACCGCCTGTCGGGACCTGCCCCAAGACCCTTGTCCTCTAAGCCTCTGACAGCAAGCTCAACCCGAGGCCCGGACCGCTTGCGAGCCGTGGACGACGTACCAGCGCCACGAAGCGAGGTCGACCGCGTCCCGGCCGTTCCAGATTTACCTGTAAATGAGGAAGCAAATATTAAACCCCCAATTAAGCTAACCTTTATTCCTGAATAAACGCTTATTTTTATTTTTTTTTTAAAAGGACCAATCCTTTACCTACGTTCTCTTCTAGGCTGGGACCAAACCCCCCAACCTCTATTTTTTTTTTTTTTTTTTTATTACCAACTATCCTTTTCCAGCTTTCCTTTCACCAGTAACCGGCTATGGCGAGCATGTCGGCCCTCTCCCAAAATCCCCCCCTTTTTTTTTTTTTTAGGGGAGAAATGGAATACTTAGCCACCTACTGCTCGCCTCCATCCATGCTTTTTTTTTTTTTTTTTTTATATAAGGTTGGGACCCATGTCCCACCCCTGTTTTTCCAGGGACCCATGTCCCACCCTTGTTTTTTTTTTTTATTTTTTTTTTTTTTCTCAGGGACCCATGTCCCACCCTTGTTTTTTCCAGGGACCCATGTCCCACCCTTGCTTTTTCCAGGGACCCATGTCCCACACCGGTTTTTGTGGGGACCCATGTCCAACACTTGTTTTTGTGGGGACCCATGTCCCACACCTGTTTTTGTGGAGACCCATGTCCCACCCCTGTTTTTTCCAGGGGCCCATGTCCCACACCTGTTTTTGTGGGGACCCATGTCCAACACTTGTTTTTTGTGGGGACCCATGTCGCACACCTGTTTTTGTGGAGACCCATGTCCCACCCCTGTTTTTCCAGGGACCCAATGTCCCACACCTGTTCATGTGGGAACCCATCTCCCAGGCTCCTCCCAAAAGTCACCCAGCCTTCAACCAAATAGGCTGTGATTTCCAAAAACTCCGCCATGACATACCCTTCTGCACCACCAACGCTTCCCGTGCTCCGTAACTAGGACCCCCTTCATCACTTGATGATGGCCACGCCTCAGCGCAGGTAGCATGGGAACCACCCTGTCCTCTCGCGTTTCCACGACTGCCCAAACTTCCTTGATCACTTCCAGCTTTCAGCACTAGTGCACACATCTGCTTCTGAAACCATCCTTCCTCATGGTTGTGCGCCTCCGCCAAAAGCTGCATGGTGCTGACCTGAAAGGACATCGCTACTAGCGCTGAATTTATCCAATGGCTCGTCAAACACTGGTTTAATTCCACCACCTAAATCCTGCCAGCAAACTACTCTTGAACTCTTGCCTGGCCGATCTTTCCACGAAAACCAGTTCACTTGAATAGACTTAGAACCGCTCTAAAGCTTTTTTTTTTTTTTAAGTATGGTGTCACCCACGACACGAAAAACCTTAGAATTGGCTTCCATTAACCACAACCAAGACCAACCTCAAAAGGCGTTTTGTTTTTTTAAACCTTTTTTTTTTTTTAATATATATTTTTAATTATTTATTTAATTATTATTATTTTTTTAAATGGACAGCCCCTGTTTAAAAGAGTGGAAGAAAAAAGGGGGGGAAGGAAAAGGGCCAATATCTCCCCAAGGAGGAGGGAGGAGGGGGGGCAAAAGCCCACCATTCCAGCCAAACCACGAACAGCCCCCTCCCCCAGACGTAATAACAGCCTTGCCCCCAGCCCCCCCCCAAAAAAACCACCCCCTGATCATCGTCAGGAGGCGGAACCACATGACACTCGTGTATGCAAAGACCTCCCTTGCCATTAGCCCAACCGCACGGCTAAGCGTGGGCTGGGCGAGCCTCTCTTCCCCCCCCCAGCCACACAAGCGGCCACAATAGGAGGACAGGAACAGGGCTCGCAAACGGCGCCAAGCAAAAACCTCCTCCACGCCGATGCGCCTTCCTACACGCATCAGCCCCAGGTAGGAGTCACTCTCCTCATCCTTCTCCCTCCTCCCCCCGCCGCTGCTACCAATAAAACAGCGCGATAACGAAAGGCAGGACAAAAACCTATCCCTACTCGCAATCCCCAACCTCCCCCCGAGCACCGGCAAAACCGGCAAAAACACATGGGGGGGGGGGGCGGAGGGTCCCTCACCACGAGGAAGGAAGGGAGGTCCCACGCAGGACAAAAAACAACAGCCTTACTTGCAATCCCCCCCCCCCCCCCCCCCGGGCACTGGCAAAACCGGCAAAAACACACGGGGGGAGGCGGAGGGTCCCTCACCACGAGGAGGGAAGGGAAAATCCCTCACCCCGGGAGGGGGGCCCAAATCAAACCAATTTTAACCTACTAAACGCAGGAGAAGAGAGGAGAGTGTGTGAAACTGTTGAACGCCAAGGAACAAGTGACAGTTGCTTGTTCCTTGGCTCTATTTAAAAACTAACCGCCCCAACTGCCTTCCCTGATCGTGCACGCGACCAACAGCCTAGCTGGGGGGGGGGGGGCCGCACCCCCCGGTCAATAGCTGTAGCCACCCATGCGGGCTAGGCCAGCTCTATAACGGGTAATGAGGATATTACATTTAGATTTTTTTTTTTTAATACGTGGGGTTTATTGATTGTTATTCACATGTTCCAATGATAAAGGGGGTGACCCCCTTGCCAGGTGTGATTTGCCTTTTGTGTTGGCAAAACAGAGTGTAGAGTAGATTATTGATTTTATCTATGAAGCATGTTTATACAGTAGCTGAATATAGATTCCCAGTTCACCAGCGTGGCCTCAAATTCTCTCGCCTCACAATTCCATCATTTTAACTTGAGTATGGTTTAACCAGCATTTATCAGCTGGCTGTTCATAGGAGTTATCAAAAAGTCGAACGAAGATGCAATGCTGATACCTGAAATTTGTTTTAATGGGTGACATTATTTACCAGACATCCATATTCTGTAATTATTTCACTGTTTTTAGAATAAAGGTGTGATACTTTCGTTTTACTCCTTGTCAGGTGCATGCGATTGAAGATAATATTAATGTGTGCTGTGACAGCTACGTTATCTCCGGTAAGAAGGATAAAATATTACTCTGTCCCTAAAAAAAAAAAATACTAAATGAATTGGTTTGCAAGAATATATTTTCTTTCTGTTAAAGGTGAAGATGACAGTGGAAGCCATCCAGATACTACCAGCAATTCCGAACTGAAATCTTCTAATGTAAGTACTGTCACAGGAGACCAGAACTTTTACACCGGGATCACTAGCACCAAATAGGACAAGGTTGTTGAGTAAAATGAGGTTTATTCTGGCACGCCAGCAGACAAAACAAAGATGCACAAAGCAAGATACAATACCACCTGGGGAGTAGACTAGCCTCGCTAGGTGCAGGGGCCTGCTTCAAAAAGGCTTGCCCTGTCCGCTTCTCGTCCAGGATATCAGAGTGCTGATCACACAGCAGCCCCTCTAACGTATCTCCAGCTGGTCACAGTCAAGATCCAAACTCATTCACAGAATGTCTCCCAGATAGATTCTCTGATCAGCAGTGCCTCTTATATAGCCCTCTGTTGCTATCCTTTACATGGGACGGGTTGCTGGCCAATCAGAGCAGACCTGATTGACCACTCTTTCCCACTCGCCAAATGTCTTTAACACCTCCACGTTCCCAGCCTTTGTCACAATACACATTTCTCTGAAGGAACCTCAGCTGATTAAATCACAGAGTCCCCTCTATAGAAATGTACACATGCAAATCACATTACAAGTCTGTCATCTTAGAAATGAGCACATACAGTCACCTAATCCAATTTACACTTTACAGGGCTGACTCCCAAATCACATCACAGAACAATGTTGATTCACTAAACTGGGGGCTTGCATTTACAGGGAATAAAGTGCTTTGATTTACATACATAGTGCATTATACTTTCCCTGTTCTCCCCCAGATATTAAAGTACATTTGGCCAAAATAAGCCTTACATAGGTGGCCAAGTTACATGGATTATGGGGTAGCTAGCTGGGCTTCATCCCAGTTTTGTGATGACAGCTACCCCATCCATCACAAGTACAGGTAGTCCTCGCTGTCCAACGTTTCACATTACAATGAATGGCATATCCAATGCTTTACAATGCAACCCTATGGGCCATTTTTCTACGCCGGAATGCGTTATCCAACGCTCACCACCACTGATTAACATGGGACTCACTTTACAACGTTTTCATTATCCAACGCTACTTCCAGAACGGATTCTGTTGGATAACCAAGGACTGCCTGTTATTTATTTGCTCCTGATAATGAATGCAACACGAAGGCCTCGGTCAGGGTGGCGCTGAGCGGGCGCTCACGCTGGCCGCGATGAAACACATTGCGACAATGTGTGGCCAGTGTGAGCAAGTGCATGAGCGGCGCCTACCTGCTTGCCAAAGCAAGCAAAATTGAATTTGTTCCTCGCACATCACGTGAGCTGTTTGCCCAATGAGGGCGAACCAGCTCTGTGACGTCATGGCCGCGCCCCCAGTGTGCGCATCTAGCCAGCCACAAATCTCCCAACCGAGCAGGGAGAGTGACGTCACCGCGCATGAGCGCCCGCTCCCTGCCTGGCCTCTGCCTAAGGCTTAATAAATTGTTTGCATGAGAATGTTTTGCTTTATTGTTCAGCCATTAACTACATTATTTAGGGTGCTTTTGTGTGTACCTCTGATGGGGAGGGAGCGTCCTTCTAATCATTCAATCTGACTACATCTGTCTGTCTTCAATGACAAAAACACTCTAACATGGAGTGAAATGAGTGTGGAGGTAATTGCAGCAGTTCAATGAACCAATCCCTATTAGTATTTATATTGACAGGAAACAAAAACAAAAAGAACTTACCCTGTTACTCTTCCGTCACTATGTATTAATGTTCCTTCATAGTTTTAAATGATTCAATGACTGTCATACATTTTTTAATAAACCAACAACTAGAATTTTTCAGAGATAATTGAGTGTACAGAGATTTACAAACCCCTGCATCTCTTTTTCATGTGCAGATGAAGATGCACAACTCTCTCAGCGATTACCCGCACGATCTAGCGTGCCTAAAAGGGTTCAGTTGTTGCTGCTCCCTCATTGGATACAGTGAAATTCATTATTAACTTATTACATTGTTTTGCTGGTGACTTAATTGCCTGATCTATTTTCTTATATATACGCTCCGCGCTGAGCCCCTGCATCCTCAATGAGGATGCCTTGAGAGGGGGCTCACGCGAGCGTCCGCAGGCATGCTGAGGCGCTGGATTTTTCAGCCGACAGCCAAGCTGTTTTTCAGAGCGCTGTCGGCTGAAAACAACCAATCAGCGCGGAGCAGCGTCAATGTCACGGCGCCGTGACGTTGACATTGGTGCGTCGCGGGCGATTGGCCCAGCGACGTCACTGCCCCGCCTCCCTCAGTCTCCCCCCGCCTCCGATCGCGCCCGCTGGCTCGCCTGCATGGGCATGAAATCGCGCAGATTTCAGCAGGCGAGCCTCAGCGTCAGCGCGGTCCAGCCCTGCTTCCCCTTCTATGGACCCAGCCTTAGGCTTGGATTTGAACCAGGGATGGTGGCTATTTTGTCCGATGTGGAATGTGTTGCTTACAAAAACAGGAAGTCCATCTTCAGTTTGGAGGCAAACTGACCACCAGAATTTCCCACGTTTGCGCAATGTAACCATTTATTTAAAATTCGTTTTTGAGAGACGGGCTTTTTTTCTGTTTCAATTTTGTTGTTGCAATTAGTTAATACAAAGAAGTGAGATTTTAGCTCAGGGGACGGGTTTAAAGCTGCAGTTCAAGCAATATCCTACGTGTATGTTTGTTTTAATAAATCAGTTCTGTACAATGAGAAAATACTTGTAGCCCTTTTTTTTTTTTTAACAATTTTTTAAAGACATTTTTAATGTATTATAATGTAACAAGCATTTTTGTTTCTATAGCAACCATTTACAAAGTCACACACACTTCCTCTTCTGAAACGCTCTGGCATACCCCTTTTGCCCTCTCTAGCAGTACACCAATTGTATCTAGTGGCTGCCTGGTCACATGATCTTTCCCACAGAACTTTGCATCTTGGGGAATCTTCTGCTGCCCTAATGGTGATGTAAAGAACCCCCAAAACCAAATCTTCAGCGATTAATTACAGGAGAAACAATCGATCTGCAGCTTAGCTAATCACTTGTCAGTGTGCAGATTTTATTGATGCACATATTAAATGAAAAAATAAATACATTAAAAAAAAACGGCAGCCTGAACTGCAGATTTAAGTAAATCATTCCATTTATGTGACACCCCATACTTTTTGGATCAAGTTAAAGGTCTATTTTCCCGTGGGAGGTATCCACAAAATATCACTGCACAGTATGGTCTGTCCAAAATGAAATCGGAAGGTGGGTGCTGAATCCTCCCCTTCTTCCCTTTTTTTTTAAAAATTATATAAATATGCTTCATGATCTATTCTATACTATATATAGTGATATATATATATATATATATATATATATATATATATATATATATATATATATATATATATATTTTTTTTTTTTTTAACAGGATCATGCTCCTTTAGTGCATTTTTCAGATCTGAAGCTTGGGAAAAAATATGTTGCAGATGTAGATATTATTGTTCACTTCAATGAAAGAGCAATTCCTAAAACATTGGCCGTAAGTATATATTTTTGAATCTTACATTTTAGAACCACTGCTCTGTACACATTGCAAGTTCTCTCCAAACAACTCTTCCACACACACATTTTCCATGATATCTCACTTTTTAGTCTCCTATTCCTCAACTTGCATCCAAAACCTCTGCCGGGTCCAAACATTTTCTACCTACCCTGGAACATCAAATTTGCCTTACCCTTCACATAAGGTGTCTGAAAAACGCCTTCCTTCGAAGAATGGTTTTCAACATCCTCCTGTTATGTTACTCTGCTTATTCCTGCCTCTACTGCAACACACATTAGCTCAGGGGTGGGCAACTCCAATCCTCATGGGCCACCAACAGGTCCGGTATTAAGGATATCCCTGCTTCAGCGCAGGTGGCAGTTTTTGACTGAGCCACCTGTGCTGACGCAGGAATATCATTAATACCAGACCTGTTGGTGGCCCTTGAGGACTGGAGTTGCCCACCCCTGTGCTAGATTCATAGTAGTCTTTACAACCACACCCATCTTTTGAAGTGAAACTTTAATGGCACCTAGTAAATTCTCATAGGACAAAATCTCCTTCACGGAGGCGAAAATGTGTAACGGAAGTGACGTAATTTGCTGGTGCTGCACCGCGCATACACAGAAGTGGTCGCCGCATGCGCAGGTGACATCAGAACCGCTTGTGCAGGAGCAGTCAGAGTGCATGCGCAGAAGCGGCAAAAGTTGCATCCACATGCGTACAAACGCCTGATGGCATTCGCGCATGTGCTGAAGAACTTTTCCATTATCGTGCATGCACAGAAACAACTAACAGAGGCCAGCACCGCATTCGCAGAAACGACCAGAGCCGCTTGTGCATGCGTGTAAACGGCCGTCCACCCTCACGCATGCATAGAAGAGGTTTCCCATTTTCACGCATGTGCAGAAACAGCCAGAGCTGCTTGCACATGTGCTGGATGTTGGGAAACGTTGCTATGGTGTTCCCACTATTTATGGCACACCTGGCACATTTTGTGAGGTAAATTCTCGCTTCATCAAAGGTGATTCAATAGCCCTCTAAATGAGCAGAACATGAGCTTATAAAGAAGTAACAATTGATATTACACACCCATCTGTTAAATTCATTGTATGTATGAAAGAAAGTACAACTCTGTCTTGTCCTCGTCTCTTGATCTACATGCCCCGCTTTCTCTCTGCCGCCCTCGCCCTTCTAACCCTAGACCCTGGCTAAATTCCCACACGCGCATGCTGCGTTCCTCCACTCGTTCCTCTGAACGCCTCTGGAGGAAGTCTCACACTCTCGCAGACTTCCTTCACTACAAATTTATGCTATCCTGTTTCAACTCTGCCCTCTCGCAAGCTAAACAAGCCTACTTTTCTGCACTAATCAACATGCACAAGTCTAACCCACGCCGACTGTTCTCTGTCTTTGATACTCTACTCAAACCACCCTCAGCTGCCTCTCCTTCTTCCATCTCCGCTCAGGACTTTGCTGACTATTTTAAGGAAAAGGTGGAATCCATACGGCAGAACATCCCCTCTGTTTCTTCCCCCCATCCTACACCTCTTCCTAACTCTCCTCCTGCCTTCCTTGAGTCTTTTTCCACTGTCTCAGAGGAGGATGTGTCGCTGTTGATCTCCTCTTCTCCCTCTACCACTTGCCCTCTTGACCCCATTCCCTCCCATCTCCTAAAACCTCTAGCTCCTACTATAATCCCTACGCTTACACACATTTTTAACTCCTCCCTCTGCTCTGGAACCTTTCCATCCTCCTTCAAACATGCAACAGTCATACCATTACTCAAAAACAGCAAGCTTGACCCTACCTGTCTTTCTAACTATCGACCTGTCTCCCTCCTGCCTTTTGCCTCTAAACTACTTGAACGTCTTGTATTCTCTCGCTTGCTCCATTTTCTCAACACCTATTCTCTCCTAGACCCTCTACAATCTGGCTTCCGCACTGCTCACTCCACCGAAACAGCCCTCACCAAAATAACTGACGACCTCCATGCTGCCAAAGACAGAGGTCATTACACTCTGCTCATATTACTCGACCTCTCTGCAGCATTTGACACCGTGGACCACCCTCTTCTCCTCCACATTCTCCATACTCTAGGTATTCGGAACAAAGCTCTATCATGGATCTCATCCTACCTCTCCCATCGTACTTTTAGTGTCTCTTCTGCTAACACCTCCTCCTCCTCTTTTGATCTCTCTTTGGGGGTACCCCAGGGCTCTGTCCTGGGACCTCTTCTCTTTTCTCTGTACACACTCTCTATAGGTGACCTAATAACATCTTTTGGGTTTAATTATCACCTCTTTGCCGACGACACACAAATATACTTTTCAACACCTGACCTTACACCTGCTGTACAAACCAAAGTTTCTGAATGTCTCTCTGCTATATCATCCTGGATGGCCCTCCGACGCCTTAAACTCAACATGGCTAAAACAGAGCTCCTCATACTTCCTCCCAAACCTGGCCCTACTACCTCCTTCCACATTACTGTTGGAACTACAATCATTCACCCAGTAGCCCAAGCACGCTGCCTAGGGGTCACACTCGACTCCTCTCTCACATTCGCCCCTCACATTCAAAACATTTCTAAAACTTGTCGCTTTTTCCTCCGCAATATAACTAAGATACGCCCTTTCCTCTGTTGTTCGACTGCTAAAACTCTGACTCAGGCCCTCATTCTCTCCCGTCTTGATTACTGTAACCTCCTGCTGTCTGGCCTTCCTGCCTCTCACCTGTCTCCCCTACAATCTATCCTAAATGCTGCTGCCAGAATCACTCTACTCTTTCCTAGATCTGTCTCAGCATCTCCCCTCATGAAATCCCTCTCCTGGCTTCCGATCAAATCCCGCATCTCACACTCCATTCTTCTCCTCACTTTTAAAGCTTTACACTTTTCTGCTCCTCCTTACATCTCAGCCCTAATTTCTCGCTATGCACCATCCCGACTCTTGCGTTCTGCTCAAGGATGTCTACTTTCTACCCCCTTTGTATCTAAAGCCCTCTCCCGCCTTAAACCTTTTTCACTGACTGCCCCACACCTCTGGAATGCCCTTCCCCTCAGTACCCGACTAGCACCCTCTCTATCCACCTTTAAGACCCACCTTAAGACACACTTACTTAAAGAAGCATATGAATAGCACTGTGGATATTCTGAACACAGGATACATAAAGATTGGCCCCCTGCAGACGCACTTACCAGAACTCCCTCCTACTGTCTGTGTACGTTCTCCCTACCTACCAATTAGAATGCAAGCTCCTCAGGGCAGGGACTCCTCTTCCGAAATGTTAC
>NW_027456554.1:0-16924 GCF_040206685.1 Ascaphus truei | reverse complement strand
GATACGTACCTCCACAGGGGGTGCCGGTAGCATAGGATATATAGGTAGTATATATATTGTGACAAACGCCCCTCTTTTGTAGCACTGACGTCTGTCTGGGATCTTCCCGACACAGTCTTCTAGGGTTAATTATAGAAATAACAGGATCATACAAAGCATTACGTTGCTTAACTCAGGCTTCTGCCTGCTTTATTTTCATCCCAGTTAGGGACTGCAGCTTTAACATGTGTAGGCAGGAGGCACTCAGATATTAACCTTCAGCGGTTTACTCATATCACTGGTATAATATTTCCCACACTGTTACTTCAAGAGACAAAAACCAGATCATATAAAGAAATCCTATCCCATTCAGGGATCTACTGTAACTACACAGCAGAATCAGCCTCTCTAACTGCTGCTGGGCCAACTAACCTGGTTCTTCAGCTTAAAACAATGCCCTCTCATTTAGGGTCACTAGATACAGCATACAGTCTTTTAGATACAGCAATAAACGTTTGTTTGTCTTATCTGTTCGTGGTGGGAACTCGGTCCCAAGTGTCCAGGCAAATCCTCTGATACTGCGATACTTGAAGGGGGCGTCCTCCCCGAACTGGATGCAGGGGAGCAGGGAAACCCCCACCCTCCAGGCTCTAAGAAGAGAGACTGAAAAGCAACCCTCTCTGCTCTAAATACCTGTGCTAGTGATTAGGAGAGCAGATGAGGGAGAACTAGACACATTGTAAACTGTGGTCTGGATTTTCCATCCACCAGCCTGAGTAAATGTGAAGCTGTGGAATGGATAATTTTGCACTAAAACCAGGCAGAAAGCTGCCTAATATCTTTGGACTATGTCACAATATATATATAGATATATATATATATGTATATCCAAAAAGTCAGCAGTCCATTGTTAAAAAATTATTTTATTATCAAAAACAAAAAGCAGACATCTTATACGAGCAATCCATGCCGGTTTGTTTTTCTTCATTTTTTTCCCTTCATTTTCATATACAAGATTGAAGCAGGGGGTCTCCGGAGATGAATCCCTTTCATTGCAGCTCTGGGGACCCCCTGCTTTCAGAGATACTTAACTCCGTAGAGGGTGCCAGTATCTCTCTGCAGTTTATAGCTCCTGCATCACATGGGCCAATAGTAATGGCACTGGGTGATGTCACAGCTTGGCACGCAGGGATCGGGAGCTTTGAAAATCGGCCATAATGTGAACCCTGGATACGAGCCAGACCGGCTACCGACAACCACTACGGAGCTAAGTATCTCTGGAAGCAAGGCGTCCCAGAGAGGAAATGAATGGGGTTCTGCTCCAGAGAACCCCTGTTTCAATCCTGCATAACAAAAAATGAAAACACATGGCTTGGATTGCTGTTGCACAAAACATCAAAAAAGCAGCAAAAAAAAAGCAGCAAAAAAGCAGCAACGTTTCACGCTGACTGCCCTTTGGCCTGATATATATACTGTATATAGTGCTTTTTTATAAACAAAGAGGTGCTGGTACTCAGGGCCACAGGCAGCTTTCCCGAGGCCCAGGACTAGATTGTCCACCCCCTCCTCTCTCTTGACCACACCCCCACCTTTCACCCCTTACACTCAATAACCCCCTCCCCAATACACACTAAGCCCCACCCAATACACATACTAACCCCCAATAGCTTCTTCTTTATAAACTCCATTACTAATGGGGGAGGTTTGCTGTTAATTAACAGAGTTGGTGCCGCAGTTGGATCAGGAGGGTGTGAATGTTCATCCTGGCAAAGGTAAGAAACACATTGATTGTATTTGATTTAATTGTGTATTTTTTTTAGGTTGCCCATTGACTGCCAATCTGTTTATCTATGCCCCTTTAAGGGCATAGATAAACACATTTAATTGTAATTTTTTTCGATTTTTTTTTTTAGATTGCCCATTCATTGCCATTGTGGTACTCCCTGCCCATATTGTGAGCATGGTTTACTACAGTGACAATCAATGGATTAACTGGCAAATGTGTTTTTTATTTAAATGTCATGTATTGTCCTTCTTTTACATTTTTAGGTTGCCCATTCATTGCCATTGTGGCAATCCATGGTTTACCACTGTGACAATCATTGGGTAGAGGGGGTGGGACATGGGGGTATTTTCCTCGGGGAGGGTGGCTAGGCCACCTGGTTGGGGAGGTGGGTTAACCCCTTAATGACCATAGAGGTTTAGTAACCGCAATGGTGATTAAGGGGTTAGTGGCCAGTAGTAAGTTTTTTTATTTTAATGTTCCTGCCCACAGAAGACATAGAGGACGCGGAGGAAGATGAGGATGGGCTTCATCCTGGCAGGGCTAAGAACAACTTTAATTTACTTTATGCTGTCTGGATAATGTTTTTTTTTTTAATGGGCAAATGCGCTATTATCCGGATCTGGATAATAGGAATTGTGCCCGTTACAGTGTATGTTGGGAGGGGGAGGTGTAGAAGAGGAGGGTGGGAGGGGGGGTTGTGTCTTGGGTGGCCATTGCTTGCCAATGTGACTATCAGTGACCCTTGAGGGAATAGATAACCACAGTAACAAACAATGGATTAAATCTTGTTTTATAGTAATGTATATATTATAGTATTGTATTTTAGTGTATTGCACTGAAATGGTTATTTGAATGGGCCAAATCGCTATAAGCCATCTTTGGCTAATAACACTTTTACCCATTCCTGTGTGGTGTTGGTGTTAGAGGGGGTGGTTGAAGGGGATAAGTCCCCCAGGGTGTGTGTTCAGGCCTTGCAGGAGGGGTTAACCACTTCACTACCTTAGCAGATGTAACTGCTAAGGCAGCGGTGCGCAAACTGGGGGGGGCGGGAAATTTTGCTGGGGGGGGGGGGGGCGCACGGGTGGTTACAGGGGCCCCGCCCTCTTCCCCACAGCATTTAAATTAAATGCCGGGGGAGGCGTGAGGCCCCTGTAACTCACTTACCTGCTGCCAGCCTTGTCTTCAGCGACGCGTCGCCATGGCAACATGGCGTTAAATGAGGCCGCATGATCATGGCGTGACGTCACATGACCCCCGCACACCGGAAAGGAAGGTAGGGGGGTTGCGAGCAGGCAGGGGGGCGCAGCGTGAATAGTTTGAGCACCCCTGTGCTAAGGTAATGAAGGGGTTAACTCCTTTTACCCCTTCATTAACTTAGCGTTAGCCACTAAGGCAGTGTTTTTCAACCTTCTTTTGGTTAGGGAACACCAGAATTCGATTGTGAAATTCTAGGAAACCCCAACCCTTGCCCCCGTCTCTCACTCTTCCCTTTTATGCTCCCTCTCCCCCTCTCACTTACACACACACACACACTCTCTCCCCCTCTCAATTACTCCCACACACACACACTCTCCCCCCCTCTCACACACACACACACACACTCTCCCCCTCTCACTTACATACTTACACACACACACACACACACACACACACACACAAACACACACACACACACACACACACACACACACACACACACACTCCCCCTCTCACTTACACACACACACTCTCCCCCTCTCACACACACACTCTCCCCCTCTCACACACACTCTCCCACTCTCACTTACTCCCACACACACACACTCTCTCCCCCTCTCACATACACACACACTCTCCCCCTCTCACTTACATACTTACACACTTACACACACACACATACACACACACACACACACACACATACACCCCCCTTCTCACTCACACACACTCCCCCTCTCACTTACACACACACACACACACACTCTCCCCCTCTCACTTACACACACGCACACACATACACACACACACACACACTCTCCCCCTCTCACTTACACACACACACACTCTCTCCCCCTCTCACTTACACACACGCACACACATACACACACACACACACACACTCTCCCCCTCTCACTTACACAACCACACTATTACTTACTTTAAGGGAGCTTCCGGCGCTGACAGCACACTCTTACCTAATCCTTCCTCTCCCTTCTGTCAGCCGGAAGTTGACGCGACTTCCAGCGCCGACCAGAGCCGCCGGGTTACTTCTACAGCATGTGGGGTACCGCTACGCCGCCGGGCATGGGACAGCTAGGAGAGTTGTCCCAGATCTCCCCCCTTTGCGGCCGCGGAACCCCTGAGGGGTGCTCGCGGAAACCCCGGTTGAAAATCACTGCACTAAGGTAGTGAAGCTGGCTGTAATTTTATTTTACCTATAAGATTGAATTCGGGGGTCTCCGGAGTTGAAATGAATGCGGGTCAGCACCGGAGATCCCCGGCATCAATCCTATGCAGTAAAACGAAATGAAACTCCGTCAGATGCAAATCGCGATTCCGAGAAAAGAATGCAAGTAGTTACCAGCGATGTACATCTCGGAGCTTTGTGAATAGCAGTTACTGGCAAAAAAATGCGAGTTTTGGTATATTTTCAGCTACTGCACGGCTTGTAATAGCCAGAGTTCTAACGCTCGTTAAAAAGCAATTTTCAAGAGATCTTGCCATGTTATCGAAGCCTTGTGAATAGCTACACATGCAAAATCATTAAGGCACTGATCGAAGTTTAGCGAATGTGCCCCTATGTCTATGTTTCCCTGACGTTTATTGGATTTAGATTTTATTTTTTCACATTTTATTCTCACTTTTTTAATCTATTGATGGAATCTTTATATCTCTATAAAGTTCTGAATTTGATTGAAATCAATTAAACTAATTGGATACATAAAACAGCTTTGACATAGACCATAAACCAACACAGATATCTACAGTATAAAAAGTGTGTCCACAACCCACCAGATACACATAAATAACACAAATTATCATCAGACAGTGCTTCTCTAAAATGAGAATATTTCATTTATACAGTAGCCGCATGCAATAACTGATTATTAAACATTTATAACATAATAAAAATGTAGGCCCAAAGGTGAATTTAATGCATTATTTATATACTAAAACAAGATAAACTACAGTTTAAAGGGACAATTTTACTCAACAAGTCTATGTCATTCCTACAGAATAATTTTGCCTTTTAGAACTCAATGCTCTGGGTTTTGCATCCTTCTCAGCATCACCGGAATTATTTTGTGTAGGACTCAGAAATCGGACTGCATCCTAGAATATGCAGTTACTATGTTTGCTTGCAAGCAGAATGTATCCATTAGTGGTTTAAAGGCATATTCCCAGCAGTAAATCAGTAATAAGAGGCTTTTAACCGCAGCCATCACTGCAATCTTTTTAACAGTGTATGCAAATGAGCACGCAAACAAGTAATTAACTCAACATTACTTTTTCACATGTTATTCTAAAAATGTAAAATACATGCATACATTTATCTCAAGTCTCCCTTGTGGGTTGGCCACCGTCTTCCAAATGAAGGTCCGTGCCTCGCTATCCGATTCCCCACGGGTCCTTCCGGGTATGTGATGTCACTCGTTTTTTGGGAGTGATGACAGGGACGTCCTCAAGCTAACCACCAACCCAATCTTAATGCTTTGGTGGCTATTCTGTTTCTTCTAGCTACGAAACGTGTTAAGATTGGTTGGTGGTTACCTTGGCAACACCCCATTTTAATAAATCTTATTCTCTGCTCATCCGACTATGGCTTACAAAACTGTCTGACCGATCACCGGCAGTATAGGGTCCTGAGCTCATAGGGGGAACACATGCATACTAATGCCCCAAACTGCATCTCAGCGTGTGCAGACAGCATGGGTGGTACACAGCAGCTGTCAATTACTGCGGGAGCTTTCAAAATCGCGCACCACAATGCCTTTCCACTGTGGATGCAAAGCATTATGGGGAGTGGCTTTGGAAGCTCCTACTACAGTATAATCGACAGCCATGGCCGGATCAAGACCTTTAGAGGCCCTAATCCCTGAAAACATTACGGTGCCCCCCATATGTAATTTAAAATATAAACAATACTAAACCGTAAAATAAAATTGTATTTTTCAAAATGACGTAAAACTTACATGTATGCTGGAATTAAAATAGCTTTTTTTTTGCAATTTCAATTGAAACTGTTTCATTTTTGATTTACCAAAAAATGTATAAAAAACGCATAGATATTTGGCATTATTACCATTATTTTTTTTTACGTTTCTGTTAAATTTGCTTTGAAAATAATTGCAGTATTGAAAATTAGACAAAAGTTTTGTACATACGAAATACTGAATTTTGAAACAAACAAACACATTTGAAACAAATTCTTAGTATAGGGATTCTAACCTTTCTATGGCTCGCGCGTGCCTGGTATCTGCGAACCCCTGCAGGGAATCACCGTCCCGCAGGATTTCATGCATTCTACACTGTTAGACATTTACTAATAATGCAAAGCCTGGCTACTCATAATATAGTCCTTCTGTGGGATTACAGGCATACCCCACATTAACATACACAATGGGACCGGAGCATGTATGTAAAGTGAAAATGTACTTCAAGTGAAGCACTACCATTTCCCACTTATCGATGCATGTACTGTACTGTAATCGTCATATACGTGCATAACTGATGTAAATAATGCATTTGTAACAGGCTCTATAGTCTCCCCGCTTGCGCACGGCTTCGGTACAGGTAGGGAGCTGGTATTGCTGTTCAGGACGTGCTGACAGGCGCATGCGTGAGATGCCGTTTGCCTATTGGGCGATACTGCTGCGGCACAGTTTATTCGAGCATTTGCCCGTTCTGTGCCGCAGCAGTAGCCTGGCGCGCGCCCGAGTGTGACGGGCGCGCGCCGAAGCAGCGGAAGAGCGCCCTCCGATCGGGGCGCTCTCCCTACCGCTGCCGGGTCCGCCGGGTCCCCCGGAGCCCCTGGACACGCGTGCAGGGGGCGCACGCTCCCGATGACGCGTGACCGCGCGTCTATGACGCGCGGCACGCCGAGGGGCGGCCACTAGCAAGCCGGGAGATTTCCCGGCTTGCGGTACCGACCACACTTCAATAAAGTGTGTCGGTAGTGTATGTCCTTACTCGCGAGTGTACTTAAAGTGAGTGTCCTTAAACCGGGGTATGCCTGTATTTACTTTGAGAGTTGATATTAAACGGAGGCTTTTTTCCATTTGTTCTGTAATAATGTGCAGAAATGCTTTGTTTAAGATATATGTAAGAATATTGTTTTCTGTATTTTCTGGTTTGGTTTAAACTTTCTGATATTTCCACTTCATTAATATGGGGACTACATGCCAAAATGTGTACCATTATGCTTCTTTTGTTAACCTTGCTGGTAAAATGTATAATGGTAATTTTGCGCTCCTCTTGTTTTCAATATTGACAGACATTGATATCCCCTCCTGGGAGACTCGAGATGCGTATTTCTTAATATACATGAGCATCTAAACTTTCTTGACCCTTTAGACGCATTGTCTCTTTGTCTGTGCTTTGCTGGCACCTCTGAAATGACGCCACAAAAACGCTGCTCACTTGTGGAACGCAGGCATCTTGTTTCTACATGGGTCAATTTCACACTACCATGAGGGGTGCTTGTGTTTTTCTGACTCAATGAAGGGTCCACACCGGTGACCCGAAAAATATTATTTTCCAATAGCTCCCTCAAGGTAAGAAACACAATGATGTATTTGACGTTTTACTTTTTGGCATACAACTTTATTACAAATTACAAATGGTGTTGCGTTGTGAAAATCCCCTGTTATTCCAGGTGGAAGACCTAAAATAAAGTTTGTATTATTTTGTATATTTTTGGGGGAGATCATTGAGCCCTATGTTCTTTTGGCACCCTGGATCAACTGGGGACGTGAGGTCCAGGGAGATACTTGGCCAGGTATGACATCCTCACCGGTAGCATTTTCTGACAGCTCCGCCTCTTGTAAATTGCTACTACATGGTACATGGTAGGTAGTACATTTTCACAGACAGCCGAGTTTGGAAAAAATTGGAAGGGAAATATCATAGGGTAGCAATTTTTCACACCACAAAAAAAACACCTTGTGGCCCCATTCAAGTGAATAAGGTATCTTCTGACATCAAACGATGTATTATGGAACAGCAGCAATACGTACAGTAAATAACTATGGCGGGAGACATCTTATTGTACTTGGGCAGAAACTGCTTGTTTTTTTCACTACTGCTTAATTTGAGTTAAACAATAACAACACTGACAACACAACAAATGAGCTGTGAGTTTTACTTATGTTGATATGAATAGAGGGGAAAAGATGACGCAAAACATTCAAAAGGAACTTCATTCATATCAATCTAAAAGTATAAAATAATATATATATATATATTTTACGATTATTAGTAATATTTAAAATAGTGAATTAATGCTGTTTCAACTGCCATATCATGTGTGTGATAAGTGAAACGATGCAAAAATCCGTTTTGATAGTTAAGTAGGATAACAATTTCAACCTAACCATGACAGCTGTCTAAGCTAATGGGAGTGTTCTACATAAAATACTGTGTGTGTATGTTAAACTCTTTGTCTTGAAATAAGAGCATGTATCTGCACAGCAATGTAGTATTCTGTTTAATACTGACCTTGTTTCATGATGTCCCTGCTGAGTGACTAGCCTACACTGGCCAAAGAATGGTCCATTAAAGTTCATTGATCTGAACACTGAATTTAGTTGATACAGTAGCTAGTTGGCAACATCTACCAAATCACACAGCTCATGAATCTGTAATTATAAACAGAAACAGAGTCGAAATAATATGTCCTAGTTCTGCCATAGAAGAACATTCCTTGCATTCCAGATGTTAACATTTGAACCAAAGGCTTGGAAAGTGAATTATTAGTATTTGTGACAACCCAGAGACCCAACAGATACACCAGAGGGTAGGAAGGTTTCTCAGTCAGTGCTAAAGGGATAATGTTGTCAGAATGATTTTGGAAGCCTATAGATAAAAGGTTGTGCCTTGAGTCAGGCAGGCGAGGTTATCAGATTTTACTAAGTAAATTCAGGGACATTTGCCTATGAGAAGCTGATGTAACACTGAATTTACAGAGACACAGAGCTTTAAGTAAAATGAATGACACAACTGGGCATTAATATGCCCCTGTCCATAGCTACTTTATCATCAGCGTGATACTTTATTATCAGCGTGATACTTTATTATCAGTGTGATACTTCTCGTTCATCACAGGTTAGAATTTGTGAAACCCTCCATCATTCTGAACCAGATGTCCACATTTAATTATAAAAACTCAAGCAAAATTGGCGTGTGTCTGCATATACAGTGTGTGTGTTTTTCCCCCTGTATCTGTGCATTTGTGGGTGTATCTGTCAGTCTGTATGTCTTTCCCTGTTAAGAATTTCTTAGACGAGCAGATCTTGCTAATAACTGGAATAACTCTCAAAATTACATGAACTAAAAAAAATTAAAAACTGTTTGTTTTTTAAAATATTATTCTTTCATCAGAAAAGATGATGTAGTGGCCTCTAGTTTTGTTCTTTACTTATATATAAAGATGTGCACATTTTTCACCAAAAAAAATCACAAACCTGGCAACATTTGCTGTTTTGTTTTCATGAAGAATGCTGTGACGCACCTTTTTGAAGACAACTGGGGTCATATAACGTGAAGTCACATGTCCCGTTACACCGTCTTTTTCACTTATTTAAACTTTTTTGGTCAAGTTTGAGCTATCGCAAATATTTACTGGAAATCTTGTATTTATACAGGAAGTCTCCCCCCAGAAACATAGGAGCTTCTAGGTTAGGCACTAGCACTGCCTCATGCAGACTGTATCCTATGCTATGTAAACACAAAGGTAGTTGTTTCATAAGGGCACATGGTAGAAGTGTTTCCCCATCAGATGTAGAGATCCCTTGTGGGCTCATGGAATCTTCCTGTAACCCTCATGTGAGTGTATGCAGCTGAGATTCCCAGTGCCCGCTGCCTGGCTCCTCTCCATGGTGTGTTAAAGGATTTGACTTGTTGATGGGCATTGCCTTAGCCAATGACATTGGACTTTGGAGAGGAGGGGTTACAGAAGGAGACTTTAAGAATTATTCGCAGAGCATGGGGGGCAGAGCCACGGCGACCCAGGGGGATCTCGGGTGATTCGAGGTGATCAAAGATCAAGGAACCCAGCGGATGGTGGGTGACCAGATCATGGATCAAATCACGGATCCAAGAGTTATGCTATAAATACTCCTGTGTTATTTACATTGTGTTTTCATTGTCTGACCTTTTATTGTCAGATGTTCACATGCTTGGTAAGAGCTATAGTATGGATCAATATAGTGGATTAGGACTTGGGTCCCTACCTTAGCAGATAGGCATCAGTCTAAGGATAAAATGAGGGGTTACATTCCCCATATGCAACTGAATATGTAAACAGGGTTGGTGGAACACACTGAGATTGAACATTCAGAACATTCCCCATAGGTCTACAGTACTTGCAGATGTTACTGCCTCCAACCTGCGCTGAGCTGGTAGACAAGTGTTCCAGATGGCTCCTGATTTCTGTATGGTTCTCCATGTTCAGGTTGGAAGGCTGTGTTACATGCTGGACAATTTTGCTTGAACCCATTGGGCCTCACACAACCACAACATGAGTCTGGCACCTGATTTGACCCTCCGTGGTATTCCCTTGATCTCTACTGGAAAGATATAACTTTTTGTCTATAATCTACTGTCTCATCAGCCAAATTTGGATTATACTGTACCTCATGGGCTGAGAGAACCATATAAGCCAAAGAATCAATAGCTCTGTGTCTAGATGCTAGAGCAACACAAACATGGGTTTTTGTACTGCAGGATAACATTAATCTCATGGGTTTATAATGGTATATAATGAAGGGTCCTGAACTTTTTCTGACCAGATCACATACGAAAGCTAATTTGTCTAGTGTTGGACCAGGATTGCTTGTAAAACCAGATCATCCATGTTTGGTGGCAAGTATGTCTTCCTGAATAATTTCAGGGATGTGTCCCGAACTTTAAAATAGTCAGAGCAAAATAGGAATCATCGCCTGGGTTCCCTGTCTAAGAAATAATGTATCTGACTAGGTCCCTATGGCACAAAAAAAACCATTAAAGTCAATGGCCAGGAGTCATCACAGTGCGATGCAGTGTGATTGCCATACAAGTCAAAGCAGTTATCGCCAGATCAGGCGTGATACCTTGCATTGCGCTGTGATGACTCCCTACCAAAGTGATTTTCCGTGCAATAGTGCCATGATTGGCACTAATGCAGTTTAATGAATAACCCCTTAACAGTTCCACTTTCTTTTTAAAGAATAATTGTTTTGTTTTTTTGTTCTTAATAAAACACAATAAATAGCTATTTCTAAAACACATACCAAATATCGGGCTTAGTACCAATAATTTTTGAGTAATTTCAATCGCTGCTTAAATATATTAAGGATAAAGCTACATAGATACACAGGAATGACATCTTAGTTTTTAATGTATCAGGGTCTTTCGTCATTATGACTGAGCCACTGATTGAGCCACCTGTGCTGAAGCAGAGATATCCTGAAAACCTGACCCGTTGGTAGCCCTTGAGGACTGGAGTTGGCCACGGCTGCGGTACACGATTACTTAGATTGGTTATGCCTTGGAACCAGTAAACATAACCTAGATTTCACATTCACAATTTGGTAGCAAATGGAACAGGGCACTTTCTTAGAGAGATGTTATACATCCTACAGTATAGCTTTTTCTAATTGTTTTTTGGAATGGTAGAAATAACCTTATTCAAGCGTGCTCGTACGCAGTATACTGTACCTCAAGTTAATTGAAACAGACAGATGAACCCTACAACACAAAAATACAAAGCCTCTGAGATCTATCATCTGCTGCACAAACCGGAGGATAAATGCAAGTTTGAAGGCTTTCAACATTGGGATGGGAACGCTAATATATATATATAAAAAAAAAAAATAGAAAACACAAAAATAGTGCAATATGTCCATCAAATGTGTAAATCAAATTCTGAGTATCCTATAGAGTGTGTACTCACATACTCCTAGTTCTTTTAAGCATATCCAATACAGTGGCAAAGTAGTATCTCCAGATGTAAGAAACAGGGTGGCATCAGCTGTGATGCTTGGTGTGCACACCGTTCCTCTCCACAGCTACACTGTGTCTCCTTCTACCCCCAATGGCTGGCTCCTGCACTTCCTGGGTTGGAGTACCAGGATAATTCACCGGTTCAGCAGAGAACTCGGCAGCAGCGCAGTCAGCGCCCTGCACAGCAGCAGAAGTCACTTAACGCTTTTCACTTCTGAGGAAATCGGAAGTCCTGTTAGAAGGTGATGTCGATATCTCACTTCTGTTTAAAGGAGCCATGACACGCGGGCCAATAGGAAGCTGTAAGGGATGACGTTGCGACCTCCTATTGGCCCACAGGACATGGGACCTTTAAACAGACATTTTCTGTGCCCAGCTGGGGCTGCTACCTGCAGATTCTTTCCCATGGAAGTACAAGGGAGGGGCCTGGAGCTGAAATCAACTCCGCTCCTGCTTTAAACCTAGTAAAAATAATAATAATAATAATAATAACAGCCCCAAGAGGTATAGCCACTTTAAGAAAGCAGCGAGTAAATGTTCATCCTAGGTCCAATACCAGTCTTTTGTATCTTAATTAAAAAAAACGATTCATACTGTACATATCAAAATCAATGTTTACAATATTTTATTGTAAAAATGAAGTCATGTTTTTGTGTGTAATTACAAAAATAGGGACTCCTAAGCACTGCATCTCACTTACGTTACATCAATTACTTTCCATTTTCTGCATTTTTTTTGTGTGCTTTTATAGATTATTACATTTGGAGTATAATTGTCTAGATGTGTGAGCACATAAGGCATTTCATTAATAACGGCCCTTGGTGTTTTCTGTGAAATGATTGTATTTATTGCAACGGCCTAAATGTTATGTTTAACCAAACTGGAAATGACATGTCGTCTAGAAGTGTAAGCAATGTTGGACAGCTTTGATAACACAACTAACTGGGAATGACGTAAGGTGCCTCATACAGTAAGCAGAGGTTTTTTTTCTTTGAATTTATGACTACCTGATTTCGCGGATCAGCACTCAGTCACCATCAATAAATGAAAACTCAGAGCTGAGCCCGGGAGAGAGGTGAAGGCGTTTCCATGCATCATCAGTAATGTAGTCCAATGTAACCTAGCAATCTGCTCTCATAGCTCATAACATCATGTTATCAACATCGAGAATGAGAGACTCTGGAAGAAGCTAAGGCCACCTTTAGGTATGACCTACGTAGTACATCGCTAAATCCCTGCATTGACTACAGTATAACGGAGCTCTGTGACTAGGCGTGGTTACAGGGAAGGAGACCACTCTTTTGCACATCATTAATACCAACGTTCGATAGAGCTAAAGCTAGGGCCCGGTATGGCTGGAAACAGAACGGCGTTAGGAGAACTTTGAAGATACCTGTTAGCACTTAAAGATGCATTCACTTAAGATAACTCCTCATTCAGTCAATAACGGAGCTTTGTGTCTCTTGGCCGTAGAGACGTTTCATTCTCTGGAATGTTCGTCAATGGTCCGCACATCAGGAGTTCAGCCCCAGTGAAAACAGTTGGATCTTCTACTGGGTTTTTTTGTACCAGTTTCTTTCTTTCTGGAAGACTTTGATAAATATCACCCCTAGTGACAAACCCAATGCAGAGCATTTACAAACACCATATAAGTATCTTACCATAAATTATACTTTATCTTTGACATTCAGCTTTTTAACATAAGTACATTCAGAACTTTAACTAACATCTGATTAGCATTTTCCATCAAAGTTACACTATCATATGAATATTTCAAAGTTTATTTATTTTAATCTGTTTCTTTCGTTTCAGCCGAAATACCTTCTGTACATGTCCCCAGCATCCAAAGATTTTAAATAAATCATTTTCCTATGCAAATAAAACCAATTAGATGTACAAACATTGAACGTTATCACTATAGTAACTATAAAGCCAACCGTAAAAAGTGAGTTAAATAGCTAATCCCTGCTTCTTTCCCCATCAATGAACACCATGACAACCAATAAATTATTCAGAAACTCAGAGACCTTTCACTTAGCAACCGACCATTAGAAGATAAAAACAATGACTATCAGGTATGAAGTCTGGATTTATAAAAATGACCAAACGTTCTAAACATGCCTCAAAGTAATCAATCTAAACATAGACTTTTCCAGTAAGGTGATTCATCCTCTTCCTGAATCAGTTAATGGGATAATTTGGGCATAGTCGGATAGACACGTAGCTCGAGTGTACAATGTTTTCAAAAGTGACACCGGTGCAATCTCATTTGACAACTAACAGCTACTTTGTGCTGTAACTGAGTATCAATGTATAAATGACCTCCAGAGAGATACTCCAACGTTAAGGATAATATATTGTAAGAGATTGTGCCAGGATGTCCGCAGTTATCAAGGTGTGGAATGCAATGCCAGTTAGTATCTGTGTCTCATATTGTAATATGGACCAAAACGGGTTTTACACCTTAGTTGAGTTAGTAAATATGGCCCATAATCTACTAGTATTACTATGTTTATATGATGAACAAATAGATATGGTTCACTACAAGAACAAAGTTGTATGTTTCTCTAAATACTATTGCTAAACTAAAATAAATTATTATTTTCCACAGTAGAATTCTATCAAATATCTTATAAATTACTTAAAGTCATACGTATAAATGAGTCAGCGTGAAGAATATAGGAGAAATGTAGCCCAAGGTCAATATTTTCTGCTGTTTTTGTATGTTTTATTTATTTTTTAACAGATATACTTTCATATACTCACTCAACATGGGTCTATAACCAACAATACAGCATTTTATAAGGTAAAAGCAAGACTTTTAATGAGCCCTCCTACGTAGAAAATGCTCAATAAAGTCTGTTTTCAGATAATTCCCTTGATAACTCCTGAGGAAGTAACATTGTTCTAAAACACGTAAGCCGGGCCGGCTTGGTAGCGGTCCCATCGGTGCGACTGCACCAGGCCCTGCACTTACATAGGCCCCGCTCTCTCCCCCGAGACCCCATCTGTGGACTGAGGGAGCTCACCCAGGCGGCGATCATGGAAGCCAGGCCTGACTTCCGGTGGGGTCCAACGTCTGTGTCAGGACCCCCCAGGTAGGCTCCCTCCAGTGCCGTTACCACAACCGCCTCACAGGTAGGGAGAAGGCCGCACACACACTCTCTACCGGATCCCGTGATTTTGCAAGCCAGTTCTGCATGTAGGTGTATTCTCTTATTCATTGGTGTGCTGCAATTATATACGACCACTCGAGAGCTTGCTGAGGCTGGAATTGATCACAGAAAGAGTGACGCATAGCGGTTGGAACATTGATATTGGGCGCATGTCGGTGACACTGTGGAAGTGAACACAAAGATCTTTTGGACCACTGCTTGCATCAAGCTTGGTCCATTGGGGAGCTCGGGACTGGAAGCGCTTTGTTTGTGAGTGCATCTTTTATATTTTCATTTCGTTTTTTAATAAATACTGCATTATGGAGGGTTTTTTTTCTTTTGATGCCTATACTATTGTATGCTTTACTTTACTTTGAAACTAATCTTATAGGTCCTTTCTATCACCATGTTATAGAATTATACCATGTTCATTATACCATGAAACATGAACATACTAAAAACACACCTGTAACTCAAAATGGTTAAAGGTGAAAAAGACTACTGTTTAGGGGAGAGACATGTAAGTATGAAGCACTATGCTTTTATCCTCTT
Organism: Ascaphus truei; assembly: GCF_040206685.1. Taxonomy (NCBI): domain Eukaryota; kingdom Metazoa; phylum Chordata; class Amphibia; order Anura; family Ascaphidae; genus Ascaphus; species Ascaphus truei. Next base: position 1,273 of record NW_027456554.1, on the reverse strand, counting down.
GCAGTACAGATGTAGCAGCATTATTACCTGCGTTAAGGCGAGCTAATGCACACAATAACATTAAAAAACACCTGCCTTATCTACTTGACCATTGGTTTCAATAGCATTACTATAGCCAGTGTTAAGAAACCAATAACCGAGATAAGAAACGGCAGAAAATGACTAGAAATGCTACAACTGAAACGCTAATATTTCAGAATAGGAAATATCTCCCAATCCAGTCATTGCTGTAAAACCGCATGCAAGAGCCTCCAATCATTACAAGGTAGCTGGGAAAATTCTTGTCCTTGAATTACAGTAATGCAAGAAAAGTCCATGCAGAACATACAAGACTTGCTGTAAATGAATATTTATTCAGGATAATGTTTGCATTGACCTGTGATTATGGAATAAATGTAAGTACATTTTTAAGATCCACAATCAAGGATCCCCCAAAATCACACTGTGCATGTTTTTGTGTTTTATTTCTGTTAGTAGGGTAAGCTTTAGATTTTTGGAAATGGTTAATTATATTCCAATACATATATAACCTAGCCATGCCCAGAATCTCCCTGACTTCCTTAGGGGCCCGAGCTTTTAGCCACGCAGCTCCCACTCTCTGGAACAGTCTGCCTCGTACAGTTCGAGAGGCCCCCTCTCTGGAAATCTATCAAAACAGGCTCAAACCCTACCTGTTTACCAAGGCATTTAATTAATAAACCACAACCTGTCCGGCATTTAATAGCTACAGGACCGTCCCATCCTGCATTGTATCTTTCCTTGTGTTTGGTCTCTTTTATATTTTGGAAGAAACAACCCTACAGCACAAAGTAGAGATAAAAACAGAACATACTGTGTTCTGTAAAATGTAAGTGAAAGTCCTGCTGTAGTGATGTACACTTACAGAATTGCTGTCAAAATCCGGCAGAGGAGAGGAATCCTTGGTCCACTTTTATCTTGGAGGAAAAGTGAACGTGATAACTGCTGGGCTCAGCTGGGCTCACCTCTCTTTCATAGACGTCAGCTCAGGCATGAAGATATGAGGGAACAACAGAAAGTGCCATCGTGCAACGGATTTCAATAAATATGGAAAGCATTTCAAATATACACATCGCACTCACAAAGTGTTGGTATGATTGGGCAAAGGGAACAGTCCAAAATCTGTTTGCTGCCACCAGGCTCCGTCTGGCATCGGTCCAAAAAGCGTCCTGCGTCTCTCACACCTGGCAGCCGTTCTAGCTTATTTATTTATAAAATGTTTTACCAGGAAGTAATACATTGAGAATTACCTCTC
>NW_027456553.1:0-16978 GCF_040206685.1 Ascaphus truei | reverse complement strand
GTGGCTCTCTCTGACAGTACGGGTTTGCCAGTGTCTCTCTCTGACAGTACGGGTTTGCCGGTGGCTCGCTCTGACAGTACAGGCTTGCCGGTGGCTCGCTCTGACAGTAGGGGTTTGCCGGTGGCTCGCTCTGACAGTAAGGGTTTGCCGGTGATGCTCTGACAGTACGGGTTTGCCGGTGGCTTGCTCTGACAGTAAGGGTTTGCCGGTGGCTCACTCTGACAGTAGGGGTTTGCCGGTGGCTCGCTCTGACAGTAAGGGTTTGCCGGTGATGCTCTGACAGTACGGGTTTGCCGGTGGCTTGCTCTGACAGTAAGGGTTTGCCGGTGGCTCACTCTGACAGTACGGGTTTTCCGGTGACTCGCTCTGATAGTACGGGTTTGCCGGTGGCTCGCTCTGACAGTACGGGTTTGCCGGTGGCTCGCTCTGACAGTACGGGTTTGCCGGTGGCTCGCTCTCACAGTACAGGCTTGCCGGTGGCTCGCTCTGACAGTACGGGTTTGCCGGTGGCTCGCTCTGACAGTACGGGTTTGCCGGTGGCTCTCTCTGACAGTACGGGTTTGCCGGTGGCTCGCTCTGACAGTAAGGGTTTGCCGGTGGCTCGCTCTGACAGCACGGGTTTGCCGGTGGCTCGCTCTGACAGTACGGGTTTGCCGGTGTCTCTCTCTGACAGTACGGGTTTGCCGGTGGCTCGCTCTGACAGTACAGGCTTGCCGGTGGCTCGCTCTGACAGTACGGGTTTGCCGGTGGCTCGCTCTGACAGTACTGGCTTGCCGGTGGCTCTCTCTGACAGTAAGGGTTTGCCGGTGGCTCTCTCTGACAGTACGGGTTTGCCGGTGGCTCTCTCTGACAGTACGGGTTTGCTGGTGGCTCGCTCTGACAATACGGGTTTGCCGGTGACTCGCTCTGACAGTACGGGTTTGTCGGTTTCTCTCTCTGACAGTACGAGCTTGCTGGTGGCTCGCTCTGACAGTACGGGTTTGCCGGTGGCTCGCTCTGACAGTACGGGTTTGCCGGTGGCTCGCTCTCACAGTACGGGCTTGCCGGTGGCTCGCACTGACAGTACGGGTTTGCCGGTGGCTTGCTCTGACAGTAAGGGTTTGACGGTGGCTCGCTCTGACAGTAAGGGTTTGCCGGTGGCTCACTCTGACAGTAAGGGTTTGCCGGTGGCTCCCTCTGACAGTACGGGTTTGCCGGTGGCTCTCTCTGACAGTACGGGTTTGCCGGTGGCTCGCTCTGACAGTACGGGTTTGCCGGTGGCTCGCTCTGACAGTACGGGTTTGCCGGTGGCTCGCTCTGACAGTAAGGGTTTGCCGGTGGCTTGCTCTGACAGTACGGGTTTGCCGGTGGCTCGCTCTGACAGTAAGGGTTTGCCGGTGGCTCGCTCTGACAGTAAGGGTTTGCCGGTGGCTCACTCTGACAGTAAGGGTTTGCCGGTGGCTCGCTCTGACAGTACGGGTTTGCCGGTGGCTCTCTCTGACAGTACGGGTTTGCCGGTGGCTCGCTCTGACAGTACGGGTTTGCCGGTGGCTCGCTCTGACAGTAAGGGTTTGCCGGTGGCTCGCTCTGACAGTACGGGTTTTCCGGTGGCTCGCTCTGACAGTACGGGTTTTCCGGTGGCTCGCTCTGACAGTACGGGTTTGCCGGTGGCTCGCTCTGACAGTAAGGGTTTGCCGGTGGCTCTCTCTGACAGTACGGGTTTGCCGGTGGTTCTCTCTGACAGTACGGGTTTGCCGGTGGCTCGCTCTGACAGTACGGGTTTGCCGGTGGCTCGCTTGACAGTACGGGTTTTCCGGTGGCTCTCTCTGACAGTAAGGGTTTGCCGGTGGCTCGCTCTGACAGTAAGGGTTTGCCGGTGGCTCGCTCTGACAGTACGGGTTTGCCGGTGATGCTCTGACAGTACGGGTTTGCCGGTGGCTCTCTATGACAGTACGGGTTTGCCGGTGGCTCGCTCTGACAGTACGGGTTTGCCGGTTGCTCGCTTGACAGTACGGGTTTGCCGGTGGCTCTCTCTGACAGTACGGGTTTGCCGGTGGCTCGCTCTGACAGTAGGGGTTTGCCGGTGGCTCGCTCTGACAGTAAGGGTTTGCCGGTGGCTCTCTGACAGTACGGGTTTGCCGGTGGCTCGCTCTGACAGTAAGGGTTTGCCGGTGGCTCTCTCTGACAGTACGGGTTTTCCGGTGACGCGCTCTGACAGTACGGGTTTGCCGGTGGCTCGCTCTGACAGTACGGGTTTTCCGGTGACGCGCTCTGACAGTACGGGTTTGCCGGTGGCTCGCTCTGACAGTACGGGTTTGCCGGTGTCTCTCTCTGACAGTACGGGTTTGCCGGTGGCTCAATCTGACAGTACAGGCTTGCCGGTGGCTCGCTCTGACAGTACGGGTTTGCCGGTGGCTCGCTCTGACAGTACTGGCTTGCCGGTGGCTCTCTCTGACAGTAAGGGTTTGCCGGTGGCTCGCTCTGACAGTAAGGGTTTGCCGGTGGCTCGCTCTGACAGTACGGGTTTGCCAGTGGCTCGCTCTGACAGCACGGGTTTGCCGGTGGCTCTCTGACAGCACGGGTTTGCCGGTGGCTCGCTCTGACAGCACGGGTTTGCCGGTGGCTCTCTCTGACAGTACGGGTTTGCCGGTGGCTCGCTCTGACAGCACGGGTTTGCCGGTGGCTCTCTCTGACAGTAGGGGTTTGCCGGTGGCTCGCTCTGACAGCACGGGTTTGCCGGTGGCTCGCTCTGACAGCACGGGTTTGCTGGTGGCTCGCTCTGACAGCACGGGTTTGCCGGTGGCTCTCTCTGACAGTACGGGTTTGCCGGTGGCTCGCTCTGACAGTACGGGTTTGCCGGTGGCTCGCTCTGACAGTATGGGTTTGCCGGTGGCTCGCTCTGACAGCACGGGTTTGCCGGTGGCTCGCTCTGACAGTACGGGTTTGCCGGTGGCTCTCTCTGAAAGTACGGGTTTGCCGGTGGCTCGCTCTGACAGTACGGGTTTGCCGGTGGCTCGCTCTGACAGTATGGGTTTGCCGGTGGCTCGCTCTGACAGCACGGGTTTGCCGGTGGCTCGCTCTGACAGTACGGGTTTGCCGGTGGCTCGCTCTGACAGTATGGGTTTGCCGGTGGCTCTCTCTGACAGTACGGGTTTGCCGGTGGCTCGCTCTGACAGTACGGGTTTGCCGGTGGCTCGCTCTGACAGTATGGGTTTGCCGGTGGCTCGCTCTGACAGCACGGGTTTGCCGGTGGCTCGCTCTGACAGAATGGGTTTGCCGGTGGCTCTCTCTGAAAGTACGGGTTTGCCGGTGGCTCGCTCTGACAGTACGGGTTTGCCGGTGGCTCGCTCTGACAGTATGGGTTTGCCGGTGGCTCGCTCTGACAGCACGGGTTTGCCGGTGGCTCTCTCTGACAGCACGGGTTTGCCGGTGGCTCGCTCTGACAGCACGGGTTTGCCGGTGGCTCACTCTGACAGTAAGGGTTTGCCGGTGGCTCCCTCTGACAGTACGGGTTTGCCGGTGGCTCTCTCTGACAGTACGGGTTTGCCGGTGGCTCGCTCTGACAGTACGGGTTTGCCGGTGGCTCACTCTGACAGTAAGGGTTTGCCGGTGGCTCCCTCTGACAGTACGGGTTTGCCGGTGGCTCTCTCTGACAGTACGGGTTTGCCGGTGGCTCGCTCTGACAGTACGGGTTTGCCGGTGGCTCGCTCTGACAGTACGGGTTTGCCGGTGGCTCGCTCTGACAGTAAGGGTTTGCCGGTGGCTTGCTCTGACAGTACGGGTTTGCCGGTGGCTCGCTCTGACAGTAAGGGTTTGCCGGTGGCTCGCTCTGACAGTAAGGGTTTGCCGGTGGCTCACTCTGACAGTAAGGGTTTGCCGGTGGCTCGCTCTGACAGTACGGGTTTGCCGGTGGCTCTCTCTGACAGTACGGGTTTGCCGGTGGCTCGCTCTGACAGTACGGGTTTGCCGGTGGCTCGCTCTGACAGTAAGGGTTTGCCGGTGGCTCGCTCTGACAGTACGGGTTTGCCGGTGGCTCGCTCTGACAGTAAGGGTTTGCCGGTGGCTCTCTCTGACAGTACGGGTTTGCCGGTGGTTCTCTCTGACAGTACGGGTTTGCCGGTGGCTCGCTCTGACAGTACGGGTTTGCCGGTGGCTCGCTTGACAGTACGGGTTTTCCGGTGGCTCTCTCTGACAGTAAGGGTTTGCCGGTGGCTCGCTCTGACAGTAAGGGTTTGCCGGTGGCTCGCTCTGACAGTACGGGTTTGCCGGTGATGCTCTGACAGTACGGGTTTGCCGGTGGCTCTCTATGACAGTACGGGTTTGCTGGTGGCTCGCTCTGACAGTACGGGTTTGCCGGTTGCTCGCTTGACAGTACGGGTTTGCCGGTGGCTCTCTCTGACAGTACGGGTTTGCCGGTGGCTCGCTCTGACAGTAGGGGTTTGCCGGTGGCTCGCTCTGACAGTAAGGGTTTGCCGGTGGCTCTCTGACAGTACGGGTTTGCCGGTGGCTCGCTCTGACAGTAAGGGTTTGCCGGTGGCTCTCTCTGACAGTACGGGTTTTCCGGTGACGCGCTCTGACAGTACGGGTTTGCCGGTGGCTCGCTCTGACAGTACGGGTTTGCCGGTGTCTCTCTCTGACAGTACGGGTTTGCCGGTGGCTCAATCTGACAGTACAGGCTTGCCGGTGGCTCGCTCTGACAGTACGGGTTTGCCGGTGGCTCGCTCTGACAGTACTGGCTTGCCGGTGGCTCTCTCTGACAGTAAGGGTTTGCCGGTGGCTCGCTCTGACAGTAAGGGTTTGCCGGTGGCTCGCTCTGACAGTACGGGTTTGCCGGTGGCTCGCTCTGACAGTACGGGTTTGCGGGTGGCTCTCTGACAGCACGGGTTTGCCGGTGGCTCGCTCTGACAGCACGGGTTTGCCGGTGGCTCTCTCTGACAGTACGGGTTTGCCGGTGGCTCGCTCTGACAGCACGGGTTTGCCGGTGGCTCTCTCTGACAGTAGGGGTTTGCCGGTGGCTCGCTCTGACAGCACGGGTTTGCCGGTGGCTCGCTCTGACAGTATGGGTTTGCCGGTGGCTCGCTCTGACAGCACGGGTTTGCCGGTGGCTCGCTCTGACAGCACGGGTTTGCCGGTGGCTCTCTCTGACAGTACGGGTTTGCCGGTGGCTCGCTCTGACAGCACGGGTTTGCCGGTGGCTCGCTCTGACAGTACGGGTTTGCCGGTGGCTCTCTCTGAAAGTACGGGTTTGCCGGTGGCTCGCTCTGACAGTACGGGTTTGCCGGTGGCTCGCTCTGACAGTATGGGTTTGCCGGTGGCTCGCTCTGACAGCACGGGTTTGCCGATGGCTCGCACTGACAGTACGGGTTTGCCGGTGGCTCGCTCTGACAGTATGGGTTTGCCGGTGGCTCTCTCTGACAGTACGGGTTTGCCGGTGGCTCGCTCTGACAGTACGGGTTTGCCGGTGGCTCGCTCTGACAGTATGGGTTTGCCGGTGGCTCGCTCTGACAGCACGGGTTTGCCGGTGGCTCGCTCTGACAGTATGGGTTTGCCGGTGGCTCTCTCTGAAAGTACGGGTTTGCCGGTGGCTCGCTCTGACAGTACGGGTTTGCCGGTGGCTCGCTCTGACAGCACGGGTTTGCCGGTGGCTCTCTCTGACAGCACGGGTTTGCCGGTGGCTCGCTCTGACAGCACGGGTTTGCCGGTGGCTCGCTCTGACTCTTTCTCTCTCGGATAATGGATAAAGAGATGCCCCGTATATGGCGGTGAATTTACACACCGCTTTCCTGGTTCATTAAAATGGGAAACGTCAGATCTTTGCTTTTAGGGGAGAACCTAAAACGTAACGCACTATCTCTGTAACTGTGACTGTATACGCTGGGAAGAAGGGCGGGTAACGTGTGGTATTTAAGTACTTCTTGTTTTATATGATTACTATGTTTCCCTCATTCTTTTCAATTGTTTGATAACACATGCATGAGAGAAATTACAGCCTGCGGGTTATATACTGGGTTATATACTGGGTTATATACTGCCCCAATGTCCTATTACAGTAGCTATGAGAATATAATATCTCTTAAATATTGAACATTGACTAATATCATAAATATTACGTATAGATTAAGATGGACTATACATTTGTAACGTTATCCTGGGAACTATACAGGACATGAACACAATGCATATAGGGTCTGTGATGTTTGATAACATTGGTTGTTGTGCGACACAGAGTCTCACAAAGTATCTGTCATCTAAATGTAGCATAGGTTGAACTTAATGGACCGGTGTCTTTGTCAGGAAACAGCCCGGACACACATTTTCCTAGTTCTCCCTCTCTCCCCGTCCCTTTCTCTGTCTCCCGGGTGTGCTGCTGTTTTCTGTCGGCTCTGGGGTTCCTCTGTTTGTCTCTTGTTGCTCCTGTCCTCTGTCCTTATAGTTTCCTGCTTTCTGCTTGTCCCTTGCCTTTGTTTTGTGTCAGACTCCATATGCCCATGCTTCTGCCTCTGATCTGGTCCTGTACTAGTCCTGTTCTGTAATTGAGTTGATGAAGTAATATTGCTGGAATGAAGATACTGTTGATATTACTGAACTGGACTGGGGGTGGGGTCTCTGGAGAAGGATTGAAAGCGATGTTCAGTTTCCATCTTTAGTATACATTTTGTGTGTGTGGTGTGGTTTCGCTTCTAAGTAGATTTACGACAGTGTCTGAGGTAACGCCCACATTCCTAGTGAGAGTTTGTACCAGGTACCTATTTAGAGATATTTTAAGTCAGTTCTAACCAGGTTTAATGGTCTGTAAGATGATTGGTTTGAGAATTAAGGAATGGTTAGTATAATCTGCCTAGTAACACATTTTAGACAAAGGAAATGAAATGTATAACGGTTGCTGCTTTGACACTCCCTGGCAGAGTCTTATAGACCTTTGAATGAGTATGATCATACTTTGAAATAAACTACTTATTATCAAATGAACCCCGTCTGTGACTCTGAAACATTGACAGAGTCCTGTTCATATTAAAGTCCCTTGCTAGTGTATCTGGATTGTCCCTGTTTGTTCCCTGCTCTCAGTCCGTTCCCTAGTCTCAGTTCCTGCTCCCCTGTCCTGCTCCTGCCTTCCTGTTGCTGATCCCCGAGTGTGACCCCGACGTTACTGCTTGCCGCCTGCCTCTAACCTCTGCGTGTGAGCCGACGTTGCTGCCTGCCTCCGAACTCTGCGTGTGACCCCGATGTTGCCGGCTGCCTCTAACTTCTGCGTGTGACCCGGCGTTGCTGCTTGCCTCTGACCTCTGTGTGTGACCTCGATGTTCCTGTTTGCCGCCTGCCACCGACCTCAGCCCATGCCCCCAACAATCTTTGCCTGCTCCCCCTGTTCCGGCCACTGAGGTCCTACCTGCTCCAGGAGTCACACCTTAACAGTCTTTTTTCAACCTCATCTAATATGTAACTATGTACAGGCATACCCCGCATTAACGTACGCAATGGGACCGGAGCATGTATGTAAAGTGAAAATGTACTTAAAGTGAAGCACTACCTTTTCCCCACTTATCGATGCATGTACTGTACTGCAATCGTCATATACTGTGCATAACTGATGTAAATAACACATGTGTAACAGGCTCTATAGTCTCCCTGCTTGCGCACAGCTTCGGTACAGGTAGGGAGCCGGTATTGCTGTTCAGGACGTGCTGACTGGCGCATGCGCGAGCTGCCGTTTGCTTATTGAGCGCGATGTACTTACTCGCGAGTGTACTTAAAGTGAGTGTCCTTAAACCGGGGTATGCCTGTATCTACCTGTAGCCCCCTGTAAATAGCACAGGCTATACATATCTTCCTTCTACTGTGGTAAGTCCTGTTAAGATCAGGCGCCAGTAATCATCATGGGCTTTCCCCCTTCATAGCCCTAACCTGAGTGGTAGACGCAGGCCTGGACTCTGCTGCAGGCGTGAGCAAGAGGGGAGGTTCTGCTGACACCAGGAGGGGAGGGGCTAGCTCTATATTTAGCAGCCAACTCCGGCGAGTAGAGGTAGTGTGTTAGAGAGAGTGGATAGTGATATCGAGAGTCTGGAGTTGCCGTTAGTATGCCGTGAGCCCAAGAATCCTGTGGATCGGTCCGAGGAGTATCAGGAGGCCGCGGTCTCCCCGGCGCAAAGTGCCGGAAGAGAGAGAAAGAGAGGAGCAGAAAGATTCAGCGTCTATAGGTAGAGCTGATAGAAGTATAGACTTGGTGGACCAATGCCCTCACCCCGCTGCCAGGGGTGATGGGGAGAATCCAAGACCCACCTCGAGGCTAACCTCGGGGGTGGGCCACGGGGTATTGCCGCCCTAGCCCAGACCATCCTGGCGGAGGAGCGACTTGAAGGGAAGGAGAGGAGGAATTATCGGGGCGGAAGGCGAGCGGCGTAATAACCCGTCTTGACTATTGTGTTGCGGCTGTTGGAAGCCACTATCGTTGGGATATTGCTGCTCTGTCAAATAAAGAGACTATTCGTTATTATCAAAGACTGTGTGTGATTTGGAAAGTATAACCCTGGGACATGAGGGATTCTTCTATACCGCTCCTGTCCCATTACCCTGGTAGTATAGAAGATGGAGGCGCTGCACCACTAAGAGATCATGGAGGCTACCCCCCCAGAAGCCCGGTCCTGGCTCCCCCACAACATCGCGGGAAGCTCAGGCCCTCCTGTTCCTCACAGGTACGCACCACACCGCATGTAATCTGCCCTCATGTGCCCTAGACACCACCGTAGAGTCTGGGGGAAGGAGGGAAGCAGGGTTACATACTACAAGGGGAATGATACTGTATCTGTTGTATGGTGTGTGGATATGTTGGATCAGAAACACCCCTGGACTTTGCCCTCAGTGGATTCTGGGAAAGAAGAGAGACTGTGTTTGTTCTTTAAAAGAAAGACTGTTTAAGACTTGGCCAGTGGGATCCAGCAACTAATGAGTTAATATCTCAGAGACAAGGCAATAAAAAAAAAGGCCAACCTTGGAATTCCTGACACAGGACAGAGAGACTTACACCCTGCGTCCCACACAGGGAGGCCCAGCAACAGATAACATAACTTACACCCTGCGTCCCACACAGCGAGGCCCAGCAACAGATAACATAACTTACACCCTGCATCCCACACAGCGAGGCCCAGCAACAGATAACATAACTTACACCCTGCGTCCCACACAGCGAGGCCCAGCAACAGATAACATAACTTACACCCTGCATCCCACACAGCGAGGCCCAGCAACAGGTAACATAACTTACACCCTGCATCCCACACAGCGAGGCCCAGCAACAGATAACATAACTTACACCCTGCATCCCACACAGCGAGGCCCAGCAACAGATAACATAACTTACACCCTGCATCCCACACAGCGAGGCCCAGCAACAGATAACATAACTTACACCCTGCATCCCACACAGCGAGGCCCAGCAACAGGTAACATAACTTACACCCTGCATCCCACACAGCGAGGCCCAGCAACAGATAACATAACTTACACCCTGCGTCCCACACAGCGAGGCCCAGCAACAGGTAACATAACTTACACCATGTATCCCACACAGCGAGGCCCAGCAACAGATAACATAACTTACACCCTGCATCCCACACAGCGAGGCCCAGCAACAGATAACATAACTTACACCCTGCATCCCACACAGCGAGGCCCAGCAACAGATAACATAACTTACACCCTGCGTCCCACACAGCGAGGCCCAGCAACAGGTAACATAACTTACACCCTGCATCCCACACAGCGAGGCCCAGCAACAGGTAACATAACTTACACCCTGCATCCCACACAGCGAGGCCCAGCAACAGATAACATAACTTACACCCTGCATCCCACACAGCGAGGCCCAGCAACAGATAACATAACTTACACCCTGCGTCCCACACAGCGAGGCCCAGCAACAGGTAACATAACTTACACCATGTATCCCACACAGCGAGGCCCAGCAACAGATAACATAACTTACACCCTGCATCCCACACAGCGAGGCCCAGCAACAGATAACATAACTTACACCCTGCATCCCACACAGCGAGGCCCAGCAACAGATAACATAACTTACACCCTGCGTCCCACACAGCGAGGCCCAGCAACAGGTAACATAACTTACACCCTGCATCCCACACAGCGAGGCCCAGCAACAGGTAACATAACTTACACCCTGCATCCCACACAGCGAGGCCCAGCAACAGATAACATAACTTACACCCTGCATCCCACACAGCGAGGCCCAGCAACAGGTAACATAACTTACACCCTGCATCCCACACAGCGAGGCCCAGCAACAGATAACATAACTTACACCCTGCATCCCACACAGCGAGGCCCAGCAACAGATAACATAACTTACACCCTGCGTCCCACACAGCGAGGCCCAGCAACAGATAACATAACTTACACCATGCATCCCACACAGCGAGGCCCAGCAACAGATAACATAACTTACACCCTGCATCCCACACAGCGAGGCCCAGCAACAGGTAACATAACTTACACCCTGCATCCCACACAGCGAGGCCCAGCAACAGGTAACATAACTTACACCCTGCATCCCACACAGCGAGGCCCAGCAACAGATAACATAACTTACACCCTGCATCCCACACAGCGAGGCCCAGCAACAGATAACATAACTTACACCCTGCATCCCACACAGCGAGGCCCAGCAACAGGTAACATAACTTACACCCTGCATCCCACACAGCGAGGCCCAGCAACAGATAACATAACTTACACCCTGCGTCCCACACAGCGAGGCCCAGCAACAGATAACATAACTTACACCCTGCATCCCACACAGCGAGGCCCAGCAACAGGTAACATAACTTACACCCAGCATCCCACACAGCGAGGCCCAGCAACAGGTAACATAACTTACACCCTGCATCCCACACAGCGAGGCCCAGCAACAGGTAACATAACTTACACCCTGCATCCCACACAGCGAGGCCCAGCAACAGATAACATAACTTACACCCTGCATCCCACACAGCGAGGCCCAGCAACAGATAACATAACTTACACCCTGCATCCCACACAGCGAGGCCCAGCAACAGATAACATAACTTACACCCTGCATCCCACACAGCGAGGCCCAGCAACAGATAACATAACTTACACCCTGCATCCCACACAGCGAGGCCCAGCAACAGGTAACATAACTTACACCCTGCATCCCACACAGCGAGGCCCAGCAACAGATAACATAACTTACACCCTGCATCCCACACAGCGAGGCCCAGCAACAGGTAACACAACTTACACCCTGCGTCCCACACAGCGAGGCCCAGCAACAGATAACATAACTTACACCCTGCATCCCACACAGCGAGGCCCAGCAACAGATAACATAACTTACACCCTGCGTCCCACACAGCGAGGCCCAGCAACAGATAACATAACTTACACCCTGTATCCCACACAGCGAGGCCCAGCAACAGGTAACATAACTTACACCCTGCATCCCACACAGCGAGGCCCAGCAACAGGTAACATAACTTACACCCTGCGTCCCACACAGCGAGGCCCAGCAACAGGTAACATAACTTACACCCTGCATCCCACACAGCGAGGCCCAGCAACAGGTAACATAACTTACACCCTGCATCCCACACAGCGAGGCCCAGCAACAGATAACATAACTTACACCCTGCGTCCCACACAGCGAGGCCCAGCAACAGGTAACATAACTTACACCCTGCATCCCACACAGCGAGGCCCAGCAACAGGTAACATAACTTACACCCTGCATCCCACACAGCGAGGCCCAGCAACAGGTAACATAACTTACACCCTGCGTCCCACACAGCGAGGCCCAGCAACAGGTAACATAACTTACACCCTGCATCCCACACAGCGAGGCCCAGCAACAGGTAACATAACTTACACCCTGCATCCCACACAGCGAGGCCCAGCAACAGATAACATAACTTACACCCTGCGTCCCACACAGCGAGGCCCAGCAACAGATAACATAACTTACACCCTGCGTCCCACACAGCGAGGCCCAGTAACAGGTAACATAACTTACACCCTGCATCCCACACAGCGAGGCCCAGCAACAGGTAACATAACTTACACCCTGCGTCCCACACAGCGAGGCCCAGCAACAGATAACATAACTTACACCCTGCATCCCACACAGCGAGGCCCAGCAACAGGTAACATAACTTACACCCTGCATCCCACACAGCGAGGCCCAGCAACAGGTAACATAACTTACACCCTGCATCCCACACAGCGAGACCCAGCAACAGGAAACATAACTTACACCCTGCATCCCACACAGCGAGGCCCAGCAACAGGTAACATAACTTACACCCTGCATCCCACACAGCGAGGCCCAGCAACAGGTAACATAACTTACACCCTGCATCCCACACAGCGAGGCCCAGCAACAGATAACATAACTTACACCCTGCATCCCACACAGCGAGGCCCAGCAACAGGTAACATAACTTACACCCTGCATCCCACACAGCGAGGCCCAGCAACAGGTAACATAACTTACACCCTGCATCCCACACAGCGAGGCCCAGCAACAGATAACATAACTTACACCCTGCGTCCCACACAGCGAGGCCCAGCAACAGGTAACATAACTTACACCATGCATCCCACACAGCGAGGCCCAGCAACAGGTAACATAACTTACACCCTGCATCCCACACAGCGAGGCCCAGCAACAGGTAACATAACTTACACCCTGCATCCCACACAGCGAGGCCCAGCAACAGGTAACATAACTTACACCATGTATCCCACACAGCGAGGCCCAGCAACAGATAACATAACTTACACCCTGCGTCCCACACAGCGAGGCCCAGCAACAGGTAACATAACTTACACCATGCATCCCACACAGCGAGGCCCAGCAACAGATAACATAACTTACACCCTGCGTCCCACACAGCGAGGCCCAGCAACAGGTAACATAACTTACACCCTGCATCCCACACAGCGAGGCCCAGCAACAGGTAACATAACTTACACCCTGCGTCCCACACAGCGAGGCCCAGCAACAGGTAACATAACTTACACCCTGCGTCCCACACAGCGAGGCCCAGCAACAGATAACATAACTTACACCCTGCACCCCACACAGCGAGGCCCAGCAACAGGTAACATAACTTACACCCTGCATCCCACACAGCGAGGCCCAGCAACAGATAACATAACTTACACCCTGCATCCCACACAGCGAGGCCCAGCAACAGGTAACACATAACTTACACCCTGCATCCCACACAGCTAGGCCCAGCAACAGGTAACATAACTTACACCCTGCATCCCACACAGCGAGGCCCAGCAACAGATAACACAACTTACACCCTGCATCCCACACAGCGAGGCCCAGCAACAGGTAACATAACTTACACCCTGCATCCCACACAGCGAGGCCCAGCAACAGGTAACATAACTTACACCCTGCATCCCACACAGCGAGGCCCAGCAACAGGTAACATAACTTACACCCTGCATCCCACACAGCGAGGCCCAGCAACAGGTAACATAACTTACACCCTGCATCCCACACAGCGAGGCCCAGCAACAGATAACATAACTTACACCCTGCGTCCCACACAGCGAGGCCCAGTAACAGATAACATAACTTACACCCTGCATCCCACACAGCGAGGCCCAGCAACAGATAACATAACTTACACCCTGCATCCCACACAGCGAGGCCCAGCAACAGATAACATAACTTACACCCTGCGTCCCACACAGCGAGGCCCAGCAACAGATAACATAACTTACACCCTGCATCCCACACAGCGAGGCCCAGCAACAGGTAACATAACTTACACCCTGCATCCCACACAGCGAGGCCCAGCAACAGATAACATAACTTACACCCTGCATCCCACACAGCGAGGCCCAGCAACAGATAACATAACTTACACCATGTATCCCACACAGCGAGGCCCAGCAACAGGTAACATAACTTACACCCTGCATCCCACACAGCGAGGCCCAGCAACAGATAACATAACTTACACCCTGCATCCCACACAGCGAGACCCAGCAACAGATAACATAACTTACACCCTGCGTCCCACACAGCGAGGCCCAGCAACAGGTAACATAACTTACACCCTGCATCCCACACAGCGAGGCCCAGCAACAGGTAACATAACTTACACCCTGCATCCCACACAGCGAGGCCCAGCAACAGGTAACATAACTTACACCCTGCATCCCACACAGCGAGGCACAGCAACAGATAACATAACTTACACCCTGCGTCCCACACAGCGAGGCCCCAGCAACAGATTACAATAACTTACACTGGTCACACCGGAGGCGAAGATAACTCACACATGCGAGCCCACAGAACAGAGAACGGATAACTGACAGCCTGCAGTCCCACACAGCGAGGCCCAGCAACAGATAACATAACTTACACCCTGCATCCCACACAGCGAGGCCCAGCAACAGATAACATAACTTACACCCTGCATCCCACACAGCGAGGCCCAGCAACAGATAACATAACTTACACCCTGCGTCCCACACAGCGAGGCCCAGCAACAGGTAACATAACTTACACCCTGCGTCCCACACAGCGAGGCCCAGCAACAGATAACATAACTTACACCCTGCGTCCCACACAGCGAGGCCCAGCAACAGGTAACATAACTTACACCCTGCATCCCACACAGCTAGGCCCAGCAACAGGTAACATAACTTACACCATGTATCCCACACAGCGAGGCCCAGCAACAGATAACATAACTTACACCCTGCATCCCACACAGCGAGGCCCAGCAACAGGTAACATAACTTACACCCTGCGTCCCACACAGCGAGGCCCAGCAACAGGTAACATAACTTACACCCTGCATCCCACACAGCGAGGCCCAGCAACAGGTAACATAACTTACACCCTGCATCCCACACAGCGAGGCCCAGCAACAGGTAACATAACTTACACCCTGCATCCCACACAGCGAGGCCCAGCAACAGATAACATAACTTACACCCTGCGTCCCACACAGCGAGGCCCAGCAACAGGTAACATAACTTACACCCTGCATCCCACACAGCGAGGCCCAGCAACAGGTAACATAACTTACACCCTGCATCCCACACAGCGAGGCCCAGCAACAGATAACATAACTTACACCCTGCGTCCCACACAGCGAGGCCCAGCAACAGATAACATAACTTACACCCTGCGTCCCACACAGCGAGGCCCAGCAACAGGTAACATAACTTACACCCTGCATCCCACACAGCGAGGCCCAGCAACAGGTAACATAACTTACACCCTGCGTCCCACACAGCGAGGCCCAGCAACAGGTAACATAACTTACACCCTGCATCCCACACAGCGAGGCCCAGCAACAGGTAACATAACTTACACCCTGCGTCCCACACAGCGAGGCCCAGCAACAGGTAACATAACTTACACCCTGCATCCCACACAGCGAGGCCCAGCAACAGGTAACATAACTTACACCCTGCATCCCACACAGCGAGGCCCAGCAACAGATAACATAACTTACACCCTGCATCCCACACAGCGAGGCCCAGCAACAGATAACATAACTTACACCCTGCATCCCACACAGCGAGGCCCAGCAACAGATAACATAACTTACACCATGCATCCCACACAGCGAGGCCCAGCAACAGATAACATAACTTACACCATGTATCCCACACAGCGAGGCCCAGCAACAGGTAACATAACTTACACCCTGCATCCCACACAGCGAGGCCCAGCAACAGATAACATAACTTACACCCTGCATCCCACACAGCGAGGCCCAGCAACAGGTAACATAACTTACACCCTGCATCCCACACAGCGAGGCCCAGCAACAGGTAACATAACTTACACCCTGCATCCCACACAGCGAGGCCCAGCAACAGGTAACATAACTTACACCCTGCATCCCACACAGCGAGGCCCAGCAACAGATAACATAACTTACACCCTGCGTCCCACACAGCGAGGCCCAGCAACAGGTAACATAACTTACACCCTGCGTCCCACACAGCGAGGCCCAGCAACAGGTAACATAACTTACACCCTGCATCCCACACAGCGAGGCCCAGCAACAGGTAACATAACTTACACCCTGCATCCCACACAGCGAGGCCCAGCAACAGATAACATAACTTACACCCTGCGTCCCACACAGCGAGGCCCAGCAACAGGTAACATAACTTACACCCTGCATCCCACACAGCGAGGCCCAGCAACAGGTAACATAACTTACACCCTGCATCCCACACAGCGAGGCCCAGCAACAGATAACACAACTTACACCCTGCGTCCCACACAGCGAGGCCCAGCAACAGATAACATAACTTACACCCTGCATCCCACACAGCGAGGCCCAGCAACAGGTAACATAACTTACACCCTGCGTCCCACACAGCGAGGCCCAGCAACAGCTAACATAACTTACACCCTGCATCCCACACAGCGAGGCCCAGCAACAGGTAACATAACTTACACCCTGCGTCCCACACAGCGAGGCCCAGCAACAGGTAACATAACTTACACCCTGCGTCCCACACAGCGAGGCCCAGCAACAGGTAACATAACTTACACCCTGCATCCCACACAGCTAGGCCCAGCAACAGATAACATAACTTACACCCTGCATCCCACACAGCGAGGCCCAGCAACAGGTAACATAACTTACACCCTGCATCCCACACAGCGAGGCCCAGCAACAGGTAACATAACTTACACCCTGCATCCCACACAGCGAGGCCCAGCAACAGGTAACACAACTTACACCCTGCGTCCCACACAGCGAGGCCCAGCAACAGATAACATAACTTACACCCTGCATCCCACACAGCGAGGCCCAGCAACAGGTAACATAACTTACACCATGCATCCCACACAGCGAGGCCCAGCAACAGGTAACATAACTTACACCATGCATCCCACACAGCGAGGCCCAGCAACAGGTAACATAACTTACACCATGTATCCCACACAGCGAGGCCCAGCAACAGA